>NW_007248885.1:123822-146071 GCF_000164805.1 Carlito syrichta
CAATGTAATACTATAAGAAAATGACTGACAGTAGTGGGAAACTATGGGGGGAGAGGGTGAGGGGATTAACGGTAGTAAATATCTGTCTGGGGACAGAGAAACACCTCTTATCAACAAGGGTGCCTGAACGAAACGTACTTGAATACCTAACCCTTAACTGTGCCCCACAATATCATAATAAAAAATATTGATTATTAAAAAAAGAAAAAGAAAGGCAGAAAAAAAATGTGGTACATATACACAATGGAATATTATGCAGCCATAAAGAAGGACAAACATATGGACTTCGCAGAAACTTGGATACATTTAGAGTCGATCATACTCAGTGATCTATCACAGAAACAAAGAACTGAATACCATATGTTCTCACTCATAAACGAACCTTAAACAATTATCATGATACTATAAGAAAGGGATTAGCAGTAGTGGAAAACTGCCAGGGGAGAGGGGGTGGGATTGGCAGTTGAGGGAAACTGCCAGAGGGGAAAGGACATACCTCATCAACAAGGCTATCCCCATAATGAACATTTGTATACCTAACCCTGAATTGTACCCCACATCTTTAAAACAAAACAAAACAAAAAGGAATGCAAGAACAGCTAGAAAATAAGTGAAAAAGAAAATCTATAAGAGCAGGCTTATGATATGAGACAGAAAAGCATATTATAAAGTTTCTGTAATTACAACATCATAAAACTGGTGAAAGAACAGACACATATACCAAATAGAATAGAATAGAAATAACCGGATATGTATAAAAATTATTATAAAATAAAGGCAACATGTAAAATCACTAGGACAAAGGTGAATATTTAATAAATTTTTCTGGAACAACTGAGACATTTACAGAATATAGAAGTAGATCTATATAGCACACCATAAATAAAAATAAATTGCAATTAGTTAGGAATTTAAACATTTAAAAAATGAAACTAAATAACTTTATCGAGAAAACATGGCAGAGCTCTTCTTTAACCCCAGTGTAGGGAAAGACTATTGAACTATGACTTAAATTCCAGAGGCAATGAAAGAAAAGATCAATCAATTTGACTATATAAAAATGAAAGAAAGTACTGCAAAAAATACATCATAAATAAACCAAAAGGCAACTAACAAACCAGGATAAAGTATTTGCAGTGTACAGCATAGTCAAATGGATAATACTCCAAATGTATACGGAACTCTAAAATATTGAGGGATGAAAAACAAAAATTTGAATGAAAATGGACAAAAGATATGAACAAATAATTCCAACAAAAATATAAAAACAGTTCTTAAACATATGATGTGTCAAAACATACAATTAGATTCATGTAAATTAAAACAACACCAAGATAGTATTTCTGTCCTAATACATAGACAACAGTTTCAAAAGTAAGGCAACGTATTTTGTTAGTGAAGTTGTGGGGGAACAGTCACTCTCCACCCCACTGCTAGTGGAATGGAAAGCCAATACAACCCCTCTGGAGAGAAATTCAGAAATGCCTAAGAAAACTCCATATATACTTGATTTTTGGCCCAATAGCCCTACTACCGGGAATATACCTTGAAGATATATCTCCACAAACACAAAAATATTTATGCTGAAGGTTAGTGATTGGCGCACCATTCGTAATTACAAAATGTGGCAAGCAACTTAAAAGTCCATACATAAGTGAATGGTCGAATAATCTATGTAGGGTGCATACCTACAATGAAGTTTAATGTTGCTGTAAAAAAAATAACAAAGGTCTCTGAAACTATATAGAGTGATTTCCAGGAATGCTAAAAAGGGCCCAATAAAAAGAAATATGTACTGTATGCTATACTTCATATAAGACAGGAAGCATAAAAAAGTATGTATCTGCTCATTTGTGCAAAGTACAGGAAAGATTAAACTAGAAACTACAGAGAATGGTTACCTAAAAAAGGGAGGATGGGAAAGAAGTGGAAAGAAATAGGGATTGGGAACAGGATAGAAGGGATGAAGATGGAGTGACATTTCTCTGTGCATACTCTTTTGTTTCTATTCCTGATTCTGAATCATAGTAATGTTTTACATACCCAAAATATAAATAAACAATTAAAATCAACCAGGATATTGAGGGGAGATGCCCAAAGTCAAACACAAACAGGAACAAATTAAAGTGACTATATTACAAATGAATATCTTAGCCACCCTTCTGAAGGAGTAAAGAGAAAATATCACAGCTAAAAAAAAACTTTGAAAAACTGTATTTTGATTGTATTCTCTAAGTGCTAAAGAAAAAAAGAACTGTACACAAATACAAACTAGTAAATCTGTTTCTAACAGAGCATTGGCTAGCAATTCTGAAAGTATGTATACACTCAACTGAAATGAACAAATAAGTAAACATATCATAGACAATGAAAGCCAGGTCAGAGAATGAATTTACAAATAAGGTGAATTGAAATCAGAAGTATCAGTAGGAACATCTGGATTTTAATGAACTCCTAGGTTTTAATATCTACAAATATAGGTAGATACAGAAATAAATATAGATGTGTATATAAGCATGAGTATATACATACAGTATATTTCCTACCTCTCTCCATGGAGTAAGCCTAGCAGCAATAAAACCCCAGTAACAATGAACATACACCAATATATTTATTTGTAAATATCTTTCTCCGAGAAAAGGAACCAGGGATTTTTGTATGAGTGGTTTTGATCCAGGGTTATAATGTGGGGGAGCACAGGATAAATTTGAACAATGTATAGTATCTAAAAAGGTACAAAAAGGATTGGGTCACATCAAAGGACCAATGGATCAACCTAAATGAGCTCCCAATGGCCAAAGTTAGAAAAGTTCAAGGAGCAAAATAAATAATGTTATAATTTGATTACAACTTATAGCATAACATCATTTTTCATAAGCCTATGCTGATATAAATACATTGAACAAATAAGTAAATGGGGGAGAAAAGATAGCTCTTCCTTACAGAAGAATTCCAATTCATAAATGTAGTAGGAATGAGGAAAACAAAAAATCACTATTAGGTAATATTTGTTGTAGGCAAGAGCCCCAGATGGATTTTAAAATTTGTGACTCAAAGTCTGAGAAGAAAAAAGATATGTTATTAATGGTCTTAAAGTACTTTCTCCACCAGCCGGGTTCGGTGGCTCAGCCTGTAATCCCAGTGCTTTGGGAGGCCGAGGCGAGTGACTGCCTGAGCCCGCGGGTTCAAGACCTACCTGGGCAACTTGGCAAGACCTCGTCTCTATAAAAATTCAAAAATTAGCCAGGCGTGGTAGCGCATGCCTGTAGTTCCGTTCCAGCTACTTGGAAGGCTGAGGCGGAAGGATCACCTAAGCCCAGCAGATCGAGGCTGCGGTGGCCAGGAGCATGCCACTGCACTCCAGTCTGGGTGACAGAGTAAGACTCCAACTCAAAAAAAGTACTTTCTCCACCATAGAAGAAAGTACAAACGAGAAGAAAATAGCAGCACTCCAGTGAAGCAACATAATTGCCATCACTTTAACCAAATGATCAAGTTAAACATCACTAATAATACAACACATGGACATGATATATCCCTGATATGCAAAGAGAAGGGAACACAATCTCTTCTGTGGCAATGTGGTATAAGACCTAAAATTAATGTCCAGTAATATGCATGTCTTGATATTTGGGGAAAACTGGAGAATCGTAAATGGCCTAGCCACAAGTTATCTTCCCTATTGTGTACCAGGGAGGAAGTTCCCCTGGTCAAAGTACCCTCCTTATCACAGGCACCAGACACAGTGCCTGCTTATCTCTGAGTGGTGAGATTCTGTTCCCCACCAGCCTGCAGAATTATTCAAACAAGTCATTCATCCTCCTGTGAGCCCGGGTCACTTCATCCTCTTTTAACTACACAGACTGTTCCCCACAGCTTGTGCTTGTGCACTCTCATCCAAGACCCAGACATTGTGTAGCTCTACCTGGCCTGAGGCTTCCTCATTCCCAGGCTGTGAGTAAATGTTACTAATAAAGTGCTGTGGATTTCATCTGTCCAGTGTTGGGTGCCATGTGTTCAGCCAATCCTATAACACTAGGGTAGAAATCCCTCTACCACCAATGGTAAGGGGAGGAGAATAAAACAGATATTCTTGACACAAATGTGCAAATTCAGTCTAATTATTAAAAAACAAGAGAAATTGGAAGATATTCTACAAAATACCTGACCAGTAACTTCAGAAGCGTCAGGGTTGTGAAAACCAATGAAGATTGAAGAAGTGTCAGTCTGGAAGAGACTAAGGAGGAAATGAGGACCAAATGCAGTATGGTAGCTGAGATGAGACCCTAACACAGATAAAAAAGGACATTAGTAAGATAACTGGTAAAACAAAGAAAGTCTGTAGAATGGTTAACAGTACTCCATTAATGTTAATGTCCTAGTTTTGGAAATTTTTCTATAGTTATATAAGACATTAACATTATAGAAATCTGGTAAAGAAACTCTATACAGATTTTTGAAACATGTGTAAAATTAAAATTATTTCAAAATAATGTAAAAAGATAAAATCAAGGCCTAAAGGGATGTTTATATGTAAACCATACTCCTTAACAGTAGTTTAACCCATTGAAACATAGTTAAATGTATAGAAAGTTAGATAACTGCTCACACCACATCCTTTATTAATATTATGAATTCAAAATGCTTTAGAGATCCCATTATAGAAAATGAAAACAAAGCAATCTTTAATATACTTTAGTAAATATTAGGGCAATATTTACTCACTCTTTAGGCACAAATAAAATAAAATACAATAGAAAGTGGAGTATCTATAAAATTCAATACTTACAATCTACAGCCTGGTGTATCAAAATTAACCATGGGCAAAACTAAAATGCAAAGAAGAATTATAACATTTTGTAGAAGAAGGAAAAGGCTGTCAGAGGAATTTTACGTTGTTTTATTTGTTTTTGTTTTTAACGTCTACTCTAAACTACCTCCATTTTAGTTTCATTTATTTAAAAAAAAAATCCGCTGGTGAACTAAAGTATACTCGCTACTGACTAGTCAAGAGTTTAATAAAATAGAAATTAAGGTTAATTTTCCAGTTCGCTTTGAATCTTGTAAATTCTCCAAGAAAATTTATTCAGAGATAACAGAGGAATTTTAAAGAGAGATCATGACACGATTTGCCAAACAACTGAAGTCAATCACACATGAGGAAAAGAGGATACCTATCGAGGGGAGTAGAGAGTGGACCACTGAACAACTGGTTAATGTGGGCCAGAAGAGGTGTAATTCATAGAAAAGATATCGCTTTGATTTACCTAAGCAGAAAAAGAGTCGGAGAAAACTTGGGAACAACCCAACACCCCAGCTGTGGGAGCCGCTTCCTTCCTCTCAGGAGCTTACCACAAACCTGAAGCGACCTCGGTAGTGCCTGACGTCCTAAGGATTTCTTCTTAATGGTAAAGCAGCCAGACGAGGTCTCCAATTGGCTCAGCATGGGTCAGGTGACCTCCCCTTGACCAATCAGCTTCATACCGGGAGGCGGGGCCATATTCCCAGCCCACCCTTATGAGTTTTCTCAAGCTGAGAGGTGGAGACGGGCGGTGAGGGGAGGCGGGCTTTGGTGAGTTAGGGAGATGAGGGGATAAGGATGTGGGATAGCGTAAGGGTGGGTGGTGGTGAGAAGTGTTCTCTGTCTGACCCACCCGCTCTGATCTCCTTGGGTGAGAAGTGAGGCACAATATCACCGAGCACTGGCTGGCAGGTGTTTCTATCAGGCTGGGGTCTCAAGTACAACCAACTAAACTCCAAATTTAGTGAACATGTAGCAGGAGGTGTTTACTTAGAAATCAGTAGCGACTTGAGGCACAAAGGCTGTCAGACATTAGTGTCCCTGGTTCTCTGAAATATTAAGAAGAAACGGAGACCCCACCAAAGACAGGTAAAGTATGTTTTGACCTCTATCTAGTAAAGCCAGCATAGCACTTTCACTAACGCCTGAAAGAGGTGGCACAAAGGAGAAAACTTCCACCCATTAATCATATTACAGTGAATTGCAAGGATAGCTAATACTTGTTTAAATGTCCAACTCTCACAATACATTCCTGATTTTACTTATTTTTTTTCCATAGTCGCCTTCTGGAATACAATATACTTTACTCATATGCTGTTTTTATTTTTTGTTGCCTGTCTGCTATGGTGAAAAATATAAATTCCAGATGAGCAGGAATTATCAATGTGTCCTAAGTACCAATGGCATGCCTGGTTTGATGGATACTTGCATATTTGTTGAATAAATAAATTCTTCTTTATCCAGTCACATTCCCTTTTGTTCCTCTAACACTACCTCACCAAGCATACTCCCACACCATTAGGTGTTTTCCAGTCCTCAGATATCCCCATAGCCACCTTCAGTACTTAATTAACATCTCTGGTTACCTTATCAGACAGGTTGTTCTTTTTTTCATGACAATTAGCATGTGATTGTGGTGTTCAACCTTTTGAGGCTGTTGATGGAGTTTTATTTAGATAGTTTATATACAGTCATACACTCCATAATGATGCTTCTGTCAACAGTGGACTACATATAAGATGATGATCCCATAAGAATATGATAGGGCTGAAAAATTTGTATTGCCTGGTGATGCAGCCATTGTAATGTCATACTGCAATGCATTGCTCTCATGTTTGTGGTGATGCCAATGTAAACAAACCTAATTTGCTACCTGTCTTGTAAAAGTATAGCACAAATAATTACATACAGAATATAATACTTGATAATGATAATAAATAACTGTGTTACTGGTTTATGTATTTACTACATTATACTCTTTATAATTATTTTAGAGTGTGCTCCTGCTTCTTATTCAAAAAATGTTTACTGTAAAACAGTCTCAGGCAGGTCCTTTAGGAGGTATTCCAGAAGAAGGCATTGCTATCAGAGAAGATGACAGCTTCCATGCGTGTTATTGCCCCTAAAGAACTTCCAGGGGTCAATATGTGGAGGTGGATGTGTGTGATGGTGATGATCCTGACCCCTGTGTAGGCCTAGGCTAATGAGTTTGTTTGTGTCTCAGTTTTTAAGAAAAAAAATTTTTTAATTTAAAAAAATAAAAATTTCAAACTAGAAAAAAGCTTATAAAGTAAGAATAAAAAGAAGGAAAATATTTTTGTACAGCTGTACAATGTGTATTTTAACCTCAGTGTTATTATAAAAGTCAAATAGTTAAAGTTTAAAAACTTATAAAATTGAAAAGATAAATTAGGCTAAGGTTAATTTGTTATAAAATAAGTTTTTACAATTCTGTTGTAGCTTAAGTGTATAGTGTTGATATAGTGTAGAGTACAATAATGTCCTAGTCTTTCACATTCACTCACCATTCACTGACCCACCCAGAGCAACTTTCAGTCCTGTAAGTTCCTAATAAGTACCCTATATGTGTACCATTTTTTATCTTTTATACAGTATTTTGACTGTACCTTTTCTATGTTCAGATATGTTTAGATGCACAAATGCCATTGTGTTACAATTGTCTACAGTATTCAGTATAGTCAAATGCTGTACAAGTGTGCAGCTTAGGTGCAATAGTCTATATCTTATAGCCGGGGTGCATAGTAGGCTACACAATGTAAGTTTGTGTAGGCACACACTATGGTGTTTGCACCACAGAATCACTTGATGCATTTAATGATGTATCCCCATTGAGAAGTGACACATGACTCTATAGAGCTTGGCAGAACATTTGACAGTGTTGATAAGTTGGTGATTACAATCATTATCATTGGGTGCAAGTTATCAGAATTGGAGATCAAGACATTTGGGATCCTTCCCAGTCTGTTTTTTGAAGATATTGTGATTTCTGAGAAGTCACCTGAAGTCTTAAACCATAGTGTGCTTTAGATGTGCTTCAGTTAAAAGAAACAACAAGCCCTGTTAATATTATTTATCAAAAAAAATTTAAGGACAATGTTAAAGCTTTAACTCATCACAAACTCAATATCAGCTTTTAATTGAATGCTGGACAGTTGAAGTGCTTAAGATGTCCAGAAAAACTCCTAAAGAACTCCAAGAAGGGATGATTAGAAAATCTGTTCTCTCTCCCTCAATGGAGAAAACATTAACTTAAAATCAGGCACACAGTGGCTCACGCCTATAAGCCCAGCACTTTAGGAGGCCGACGTGAGAGGATTGCCTGGGTTCGAAACCAGCCTGGACAACTTAGGAAGACCTTATCTCTACAATCAATCAAAAAATTAGCTGGGCGTGGTGGTGCGTGCCTGTAGTTCCAGCTACTTGGAGGACTGAGGCAGAAGGATCACCTGAACCCAGCAGGTCAAGGCTGCAGTAGCCATGAGCATGCCACTGCACGCCAGTCTGGTGACAATGAGACTCCGACTAAAAAAAGAAAGAAAAAATCAGGTACTGCCCAGAAAACCCTGAATAGAAAATAATGTTGCAAGGTAAGATTACAGCCCCACCTGTACTGAAGGGAAACAAGCAGAGTAGGATTAGAAAGTACTTAGGGGGCAACCCCTTTGGGTCTCCTCCCACTGTGGGAGCTTTTCTGTCCTCTCAATAAATCCTACTTTCTCACTTTAAAAAAAGAAAAGAAAAAGAAAGCACTTAGCAACTGTCTCTAGGTCAGAAAGAGTGAGAAGAAAAGTGGAATGTTGATTGGCCTCACTCCATATCACTTCATTGAGGTTTGATGAGTGTAGAAGTTCAATCTTTCACTGGACATCACTGACAACAAGACACGGGAATGAATGAAATGCTTACTAGTCCCAACCTGCACTACCTTGTTCATTGTTATTGATGTCGGGTGGAGGTGAAGGCTCAGCTTGCTGCTGGACCCCACTGACATTTCCCTAACAGGTAAATTAGATCATCACCATCTGCTTCAGGGAAGCAGGATAGAAGATCAATTTCCTTCTTGGACCTTAAACTCTCAGTGGTGGGAGATAAGGTTTTCCATTGGTTTTTGTCTAGAGTGGGGCCAGAAATTTGCCAAAAAGTTTTGTTTGTTTGCTTTCAGATCATACTTTTTCTGGTCCATGACTACAGGAATAACCTTTTCTCAGAACTTTACATCTGTGATTCTTGGTAATTCTGAGTTGAAGGCTTCAACAGTGCCCTGTCTGGGGCATTTGGGAGGAAATAAGGAAACCAAGAGACCTTGCTTCTGTGTCCTTACTCAATCCCGAGGGCATTCATCTGTCAGTCTTCTCCTGTCTACATTATAAAGTTTCCTTTGTTAGTTTGTTATGTTATAATCAGGATGTTTTGATGTAGAAAGACAATCTGGGAGGAGGGGACCTATTATACCTTGACCAGAACTGGGGGTCTCTAGGAGAGTAATTTTTGTGTATTATATTTTGATGTCTCTGGGGAGCCTACCAAGATCTGCTCATCTCTTGACCATTCATTGAATTGGAAAGCTGTTCCTTGATTAGTAAATGTAACCAAAAACTTGCCTTTGTGATCTTTTGCTTCTCCCTGAACATCTGATTCCTGAGCTGCTATGATTTATTATGCATTTTCAATGATATTTGGCAGATTAAATTCATTTTTCTATGTTTTCATGTTTCCAAGTATTATTCCTATATATTTTATTTTTATTAATTTATATTTTATTTTAAATATATGGGGTACAATTCAGGATTAGGCATACAAGTGGTCATTGTCCAGGTAAAGTTGGGGCCTCCCTTTGGTCGCCACCTTACCTAGTTTGAGATCAGGTACCCTTATTGATGTTATGTGTCCCCCCCTCCCTTCCCTGGCAGAGTCCCACTACTGCTGATCTCTTTCTTATAGTATTACAGCAAATGTTCAGGGTGTGCTTATGAGTGAGAACATGTGGCACTCAGATATTTGTTTCTGTGATAGATCACTGAGTATTATAGACTCTAAATCCATCAAAGTTGCTGTGAAGTACATATGTTTGCCCTTGTTTATGGCTGCATAGTATTCCATCGTATATATGTACCACATTTTTTTATCCTGTCCAGTTTTGATGGGCAGCACGGTTCATTCCATGTTTTTGCTACTGTGAATAGTACTGCAAAAATCATGCATGTGCAGGTATCTTTTAGATAGAATGGTTTGTACTATTCTGGGTATATTCTAGTTATTTTAGAAAACACATCACTTTTTTCCATAGAGGTTGAACTAGTTTGCTTTCCCACCAGCAGTGTAGAAGGTTTTCCTTTTCTTCACATCCTTGCCAGCATCTGTTGTTTTTGTTTTATGAATGATGGTCATTCTTACTGAAGTTTGGCGGTATCTCAATGTGGTTTTGATTTGCATTTCTCTAATGATTAGTGAGGCTGAGCAGGTTTTCATGTGTCTGTTGCCCATATGTCTTCTTTTGAGAAATTTCTATTCATGTTTTTTGCCCACTTTTTAATGGGGCTGTCTTTTTTTTTGTTTGTTTTCTTTTTTCCTTTTGGCACGTTTGAGTTCGTTGTACATCCTGGATGTTAGATATACAGTTGGCAAATATTTTTCCCATTTTATAGGCTGTCTCCACATTCTCTTGATGGTTTCTTTTACTTTACAGAAGCTTTTCAGTTTAATGAGATCCTATTTGTCTATCTTAACTCTTATGGCATATATATCTGGAATTTTGATCAGGAATTATTTGCCTCTACAACTCCCATAAGGGTGTCTCCCACATTTTCTAAGCTTCTTAGTGTCTGAGGTTTTATATTTAGGTCTTTGATCCATATAGAGTTGATTTTTGAGTATGATGATAGGTAGGGGTCTTGTTTCAATCTTCTACGTGGGGTCAAGTCAGTTTTCCCAGCACCATTTACTGAATAGGTACTCCTCTCCCCAGTGGTTGGTGGTGGTGGCTTTGCTGAGGATGAGTTGGTTGAGAAATTGAGGTTTTGCTTCCAGAACCTCTATCCTGTTCCATTGGTCTATATGTCTGCTCTTGTACCATTACCAGGCTATTTTGATTATTGTAGCCTTAAAGTCTGGAAGTGTGATACTTCCCACTTTATTTCTTTTGCTGAGGATTGTTTTGGTTACTCATGGTCATTTATATTTCCATAAGAATTTCTGTATTGTTTCCAGGTCTCAGAAGAATGGTGTTGGTAATTTAATGGGTATTGCATTGAATCTGTAGATTGCCTTTGGTAGGATGGACATCTTAACAAAGTAGATTCTTCCTATTCATGAGCATGAAATATTTTTCCATTTGTTTCTGTCTTCTTGGATTTTTTTGAGCAGTGATTTGTAGTTTTCATTGTAAAGATATTTCACTTCTCAGGTTAGAAAAATGCAAAGGTATTTCTTTTTTCGTGGCTATTGTGAATGTGATTGTGTTTTTTATTTGTTTCTCTGCCTGCTTGTTATTGGTGTATAAGAATGTGACTGTCTTTTGCACATTTATTATGTACCCTGAGACTTTGCCAAAGTCCTTTATCAATGAAAGGAGGTTTCTGACAGATTCTCTTGGGTTTTCAAGGTATAGCATCATATCATCATCAAAGAGGGATAACTTAACTTCCTCTTTTCCTATTTTGATATCCCTGATTTTCTTCTCTTGTCTAATTGCTCTGCCTAGAACTTTCAACACAATATTTAACAGAAGGGGTGAGAGTGGACAGCCTTGTCTTGTTCCGGTTTTCTGGGGAAATGCTTCCGGTTTCTGTCCATTTAGCAGTATGCTGGCTGTGGGTTTATCATAGATAATGCTATTTTGAGGTATGTTCTTTCTATGCCTAGTTGTCCAAGGGTTTTTATCAAGAAGGGATGCTGGATTTTATCAAAAATTTTCTCTGCATCTAATGATACAATCATGCGGTTCTTGTTTTTATATCTGTTGATGTATTTATGGTCTTGCAGAAGTTGAACCAGCCCTGCATCCTGGGGATGAAGCCTACTTGGTCATGGTGATCTTTGAGATGTATTGTTGGATCCAATTTGCTAAAATCTTGTTGAGAATTTTTGCATTTATGTTCATCAGGGATATTGACCTGTAGTTCTCTTTTTTGTTGGATCTTTTCCAGTTTGTGTATGAGTATGATGTTAGCTCTGTAAAATGATTTGGGGAGAATTCTGTCTTTCTCAATTGCCTGGAATACTTTCAATAGGATGGTATTAACTCCTCCTTGTATGTTTTGTAGAATTCTGCTGGAAAGTTGTTCGGTCCAGTGCAATTTTTGGTAGGCAGTTTTCTTATGACAGTCAATTTCCTGGGTTGTTATTGATCTATTTAATATCTCAATGCCTTCTTGTCTCAACCTTGAGAGGTTATGTGATGTCAGAAAGTCCTCTATTTCATTTAGGGTATTGAGTTTGTTTCCATTAAGGTATGCATAGTACTCTCTGATAATCTTTTGTATTTATCTGGGGTCAGTTGTAGTATTATTCCTATTTAACTCTCCAGGATGTTTTTTTAAATTTGTTTTTCTCAGTAGTGACAAAACACTAGTTGAAAATTGATAAGTATTGGTTAATCAATTTTTTGTTATAATCAGAATTTGAGAGGTTTGGCCTGATTTGCTGAAGGAATTTATGAATGAAAATTTCTTCTCCATGGAAGAACCTGGTGTTTCTTTTATTTAATTTCATGTGTTGGGAGTCATAAAATTCTAAATTGAATGAGAAAGGAGATTATTACCTGAAGGATGAGAAAACACCTATTAAAATGATTACAGTGAACAAGTATCCATGCTCAGTCATCTCCTCATGATTCCTCTTTTATTTACTGGGGGGAGGGGCTTGTTTGCATATGTATGTGTGTCTGTACTGCAGTAGTTGCCTAGTTCAGTTTGTAAAACTGAAAGTGAAAGCCTTCTATGTCTGTGGGTCTGCAAATGAGAAGTCTTTCCTCCTAAGACAATAAGAGTGTGACAGTTTTCTGTACCTAAAAGAGTTTAATAAAATTGATGATATGTTTTCTTAATCATAATTCCTATCCTAGTCTGTTTGGCTTATTGCATATTAAAAATTCTTAGATGATTTTAACAAAAGGGAACACGTAAATTGCCAAAGAAAAATTTGAACTTTCACTACTTTAAATGCAATGACCTATATGTATCACACACACACACACATACACACACACAACCTTCTACCTTTGAAGCATTTTTAATAAGAACCTATGTGTATGTTAATTTTTAGTCCATTTAGGATGGTTTAATAATATTAGGTTAAGAACAGGTATATGTGTTCTCTGTGATTATAATGTAGACTATAATAAAATTATACATTTTATTTTTTGAAGAACTTGGATTTTTAAAAAAATTTAGAGCCTAACTTATCTAAACATCATAAATTACCTATACTAGATTTACTGACTATAAAGCTAATATTGCAAACACATAATCCTACATCCAGCAAAACTTTCTATCAAAAGTGAAGGCAAAATAAAGACATTCTAAGATAAACAAAAAGTGAAAAAAAAGTATTTTGCTAGGAGATCATCATTACAAGAAATATTAAAGGAAGTTCTTCAGGATAAAAGCAGGTGATACCAGGTGATAATTTAAATGTATACTACAAAGCAAAGAGCAAAGATAAAGATTAATTATATAATTATAACAAAAAACACAAGTTTGCATTTTTCTACTTTCTCTCTGTGATAGTTAATTTTGTCAACTTGACTGGGATAAGAGATTTCCAAGTAGATGGTGAAACATTACTTGTGGGTGTGTCTTGAAGGTTTTCCAGTAGACCTAAATATTTTAATCAGTAAACTAAGTAAAGATGATTGCCATAGCCAATGTGGGTGGTCAGCGTCCAGTAAACTGAGTCAGTGCCACTGATAGCAATCCCAAACCCACCAGAAGCAGAGCCAGTGCACAGTTGCATGTGCTCTGAGGACAGACTCTTCCTGCCAACCAGCTCAGCCAAAGGCCTAAGCATGTACTCCCCAGAACCTGAGAGCCATCTGCCTGAGTCTGCTCCCACTGACAGCAACCCTGGCCCTACATTCAGCAAGTCAGTCCTGCAATTCCCTGAGGAGAGGCTTTCCTACCAGTCACCATACCACCATTATTGCCTCTGCTGCCACCAACACTCCAAGAGGTCAAAGCATGTGCTCTCCAGCGCTTGAGAGCCACCTGCCTTTGTGCCCCTGACATCTGCTATGACTTTGTCAACAGCTCTCTTTGAGATCTGAGTCAAACTGCCAGCTTCAGGCCTCATAGATTCTCCTCACAAATGCCCTGTGAGGACAGTGGTAATAAGGCAGGGTAGCTAGTACAGGTTAGACACGGATAGATAGATTTTTCATACACAGGTTTTAGGACGTGTTTAGACATCTTTAAAATTACATTTTATTGCAGGCCAAGCTGTAGCCTACCCCATTTCCTTAATAAATCTAAAGAAAAGCCCATCAGATGAAAAACTAGGACAGCCCAACCTTTTAATTTATGGTTTAGCATAACAATCACTAAGAAACTTCCAGGTACCCTGTCAAAGGCAGAAGGCTTAAGACCAGCTCTTAACTGACCAAAGCCATAGAAATGATAAGACCAACTTTTAGCTTAGGAACTTGTGAATTGAAATTGTATGGCAGGTATCCTACAAAAGACAATGTCGTCAGGAAAAGACCATCCTCTCTCCTCTCCTCCAATCAGGAACCCAGAGATGTCAATCTCCAGAGTGACAGTCACCTAAGTCCGCCTTCTTTAACATACCAATCATTGTGAAGGTATATTAGGTCTGTTGTAAAGAGCAAAAGATGCGAGCTCTGGCATGTTTCTGTTTCTTTTCTCCCTTTTTTCTCCAATAAACTTTGTTTGAAAACTTTGCTAGCCACCCTAAAATTCATTTTAGAAATGAGCCAAAGAATACATGGATTTTGCACCACTCCCCACCCGGCATCAGTACACTCGACAGAGCTTACTGAGATTCCACCAGTTTTATATACACTCATTTCTGCATGTAAGTGTCCATGTGTATAAACAATTCTATGCACTCTTGCCAGAAATGTAGATTCTGTAAACATCACCACAAACAAGATATAAAACTCTTCTATCACCACAAAATTCCTTCATGCTACCCTTTGTGCTGCTACAACAAAATACCTGAAACTGGGCAATTTATAAAACACAGAAATTTACTTCTCACATTGTGGAGGCTAGGAAATCCAAAATCAAGGCAAATTCAGTTGTCTGTTAAGGACTTCTCTCTGCTTCCAAGACGGCACATTGTTGTTGCATCCTCCAGACAGAAGCAACACTGTGTCCTCATGGCAGAAGGTGGAAGAGCAAACGGCTGAACACTGCACCAGACCTCTTTTATAAAAGCATTAATCCCATTCAAGAGGGAGGAGTCCCAATGACCTCATCAACTCTTAAAAGCTCCACCTCTTAGTACTATTGCATTGGCAACATTTAAATTTTGAAGGAGGCACATCATACCTTAACAGATAGCATATCCCTAATAGTAATACCCACCTTCTCCTTGGGCCCAAATCCCTAACCCCTGTTAAACACTAAAATGCTATCTGGATTTCTAATTCTGTGATTTTGAAAATGTCTGATAAATGGAATCATACAGCAAGTAGTCTTTTGGAATGGGTTTCTTTTACTCAATTCTCCTGTGATCCATCCAAGTTGTGGAGTCTACCAATAGTCTGATCCTTTTTATTTCCAAGGGGTACTCCATGGAATGGATGTACCAGTTTGTTTAAATTCACCAAATTTGTTGAAGGACATCCGGGTTGTTTCTACTTTTTAACTATTATGAACAAAACTTATGAACATTTGTGGTCAGGTTTTTGTGTAAACATCTATTTTAATTTCTCTGGGTAAATTTCCCAGAGTTCAGTTGAATGTTTAGTTTTTTTTTTTTAAGATGTGGGGGTACAATTCGGCGTTAGGTATACAAATGTTCATTATGTATCTACCCTTGTTGATAAGGTGTGCCTTCCCCCTCCCCCAGCAGATTCCCACTACTGCCAATCCCACCCTCTCCTGGCAGTTTCCCACTACTGCCAATCCCTTTCTTATAGTATTACAATAATTGTTCCAGATTCGCTTATAAGTGAGAACATGTGATACTCAGTTCTTTGTTTCTGTGATAGGTCACTCACAGAATTCTAAGATTCTAAGTCCATCCAGGTTGCTGTGAAGTGCATGTTTAGTTTTTAAATACACTTCCAAATGGTTTTTGAGAATGCCTGTACCATTTTGTATTCCTATGAAAAATGTATTCTTGACTGTTTATTCACATTTTTGTTCACATTTGGTGTTGCCACTATTTTTTATCCATTTTGATAAGTGTATGATATTTTATTATGTTTTTTAATCCCCATGGTGGCCAATGATGTTGAACATCTTTTCATGTGTCTGTTTGCCGTCAGTATCTCCTTATCAGTAAAATGTCTGTTAATGTATTTTGTCAATTTTCTAATTGGATTGTAAGGCCATAGGGTAGCTCTAGAGAGCTTCCCTAGCTCAGGTTAGCAGGCAGAATAGAAGAATGTGAGGCCCCTTGATATTTATTTTTCTTGGCAGGAAGGGCAGAAGTGGGGCTGAAACTACTTAAGTTATTTCAAATTAGGATTGATATTGAGTCTGGAACAAGACTAAAAGGTGAGGTATGCCCAGGTTCATCTGAAATCCTCAATGCAATAGAAAAAAGAAAGAAGACATGGGGTGAGGAGAATGTCAAAATAGTGAAAGGAGACATGTATAAAGGAAATAAATCTTTTTAGGAATTCAGACTTATCAATCTCAGCCTGTTCTATAGAAAGCAGCAAACTATTCTCCTAGACCTGTGGTTTTCAACTCAGGCTGTCCACTGGAATCCCTCCTTGTACAGACTCAATCTCAGACCAATTAAATCAGAATATCCAGAGGTGGGTCTGGTCATAAATATTTGTAAAGTCCCTCACTTCATTCCAGTGTACTATCAAAATTGAAAACTGTATCCAGTGATGTATTGTTTGCTAGGGCTACTATAATAAAATATCAGAGACTGGTATTCTAAACAACATAAATTTATGGGCCGTTTTCCTGAGGCAATCTAGTCGCAGGACTAGCACAACTGAATGATCCATTCCTCAGCTTTTCTATGTGCCTCACTTCCAGCCTAAGTAAAAGCATCACTCTACCTAGCTTTGTCACCCATCTGGTAACTATCCTCTAGGGAAACCAATTAGGACTAATAAAACTCAAATCCCATCTATTATTTTTTTCTTGTGTTGAGTAAATTAGACTCAGTTTCTTTCATTTCTTGAAATGGTAAGGATCTTTTAATTTACCTAGTTAGTATATATCATAATTGAATTTCTATTTTCCCTTGTTCATTCTATACAGGTCAAAATCCAAACCTAATTTTTTCCCTAATTTCCCAGACTGCTGCTTGACTGCCACAATTGGCCTGAGAATGGTTGGATGAACCTAGAACATTTGCCATTTTTAATGCCAAGTGAGCTGATAATCATAATCAGGTAGTTGGAATACCAGACTAGAAGAGGGAAAAAACACGGTGGCTGCCCCACCCTTGACTACCCACATCACTTCTGTTAAGAAGAATGTGGTATCTGAGCCTAAATATGTGGAAGCAGAAGGTTCATTCAGCTATAGAACAGAACAGGGGGTGAACATGACACAAGCCACTCACTAACCTAATTGCTTGAGTTTAGTGTCATTATCAGAGACTTCAAGCCTGACCCCTAAAATCACTTGAAAGAGAAATCCCAGGGAGACTGAGACCTGTTCTTAACAGAATGCTTGTTAGCAGACAATAACAACTTTCAACTCACCCCAGTTTTCATACTGCTTTCAACCACCACAAGAACAAGAGACAAGGACTCTTATTATTGCTGTGTCCTTTACAATTATAGAAAAATTTGGTACTGGAAATGAGGTTCTATGTTTTCTCTTGATCTGTAAGTGAGGGAATTTTTACATTCCAGACGCCTTTATACTCACACTCTGGATAATCCCACAAAAAGTTTTCATAGCCTTCAGGGAAATGATTTTTCCACTGGAGAAAAGTATGCTAGTATCTGATGCCCTGATTCCTGCTCAAGCCAGCATACTGAAGAATGATCAGCCAGTGAGGAGAAAACTGAAGACCCACCGGGGATTCTCACTCAGCTGGCTAGTGGATGAAGGCACAGAACCTAGCTTCAACTACAGCACAGAAGGTCCTGAGGCTTTCTTGCTGCTGACAAGTTTATTAATGAAGGGGGTTGGGCTGGCTGATGTTTATATGCTTGTTCACTACAGCCTTGTGTCCTGACTGTAGTGAGAAAGAGGGATGACTGCTCTACTGGCCACAGTTAGTGTCATCTCAGGAACATGCTGAGCCCTCTCTCCTGGGTCCCTCTTGCCATGGCTGGGATTCAGCACTATCAGATAGGCTCCACTTCTGTTTCTTTTACTTGAGCTGGAAAGATGATATTTTTTAAGATCTCAGCATAGTATGGGTTAAATACCTGCTGATTATGACGCATCAGGTTGACAAACTTCCAGCCCAGTTCTGCTAACTCCTTTTCTATGAGAATTAGGCCTCCAGGGAAGTGTAGCAGAGATTCCTGCATCCCTCGAACCAAACAGCATTTGAGAAACAAACGGATCCGCTGATCTGTGAGCAGGAAAAAAAACAAAAAAAGGTTTCAGAAGAAATTCACAAGACCCTAGAATTATCTGCTCACCAAAGCTTTAAGTTAACTGAGTTATTCACTGACCTACCAGCTCATTTGGGTAAATTATGTGAGATTTTTGTTCCTTTTGTTTTGGAGAAGGGAATGCCTTTAAGCTCCCAAAGACAATGCATTATCAAAAGACCTGTGAGTTTGTAAATTTCTTAGTTTACATTTAACCTAATAAGAGGATCCTAAGCCCTATACCTAAAATTATAAGGACAAACACTGAAGGCAGTGCATTAAGTTCAGGCCCACTCACTCAAAGCAGACTATGATAAGATGCTGAACTTAAAAGCAAGCTGGCCAGGTTCACTGCTTCCACTCCGCATGGAACATGCCCTACAGCTTAAGTCATCATCAATTCCACACAGGGGAGTAGGGGCCGGGGTCCACATGGTCATTTAAGCATATGATAGAGAAAGGATTTCTTCACAGATCTTGTACTACAGTTAGAAAATGATCAGGGATGATTTAGCAAGGTTGATGGGACAGTACCTTGGATACAGAGTCACCTTAAAGTGATACATTCACTATTCAAACTGAGAAAGATATATTTCTTTTCCACAGTTGTTGTACAAGCTTATACTCCCACCAACAGCATCTATTGTTTTTTGAGTTATTGATGATGGCCATCCTGACTAGAGTTAGGTGATATCTCAGTGTGGTTTTAATTTGCATTTCTTTGATGATTAGTGAGGCTGAGAATTTTTTCATGTATCTGTTGGCTGCTCATATGTCTTCATTAAGTGTCTATTTGTATCTTTTGCCCATTTTTAATAGGGTGTTTTTTTTCTTTTGACACATTAGAGTTCCTTGTAGATCGTGGGTGCTAGGCCTTTGTCAGATTTATAGTTGGCAAGTATTTTTTCCCATTCTGCAGGCTGCCTCCCTGCTCTCTTGACAGTGTCTTTTGCTTTGCAGAAGCTTCTTAATTTGATGAGGTCCCATTTGTCTATCTTATTTCTAAAAGATCTAAACATTGACCTTCCTTATGACCCAGCAATCCCCCTTCTAGCAATATACCCAGAGGAATTCAAATCACTCTATAAAAAAAAGATACCTAGAGCCTCCAGGCAGGATGATGACAGAATAGGTCGGAATGTCAGAGTCTCTGCAAAAGCGAGTGTCCATAAATACTGTGTGAGTGGGTGTGTGCCAGTGCGTGAGTGAAAGCCCATCTGAGGGGAGACTTGGGATTGTGCACCCGGGGCTGTCCTCTGAAGGTGACTGCAACCCACCACTACCCTGAGATTGAAGACCCGGGCTCACAGGATCATCTGCCTTTCTCCGGGCTCTCTTGAGAGGAGGCAGCAGAGACAGCCACTCCTCATCACCTGCCACATGGCCCAAGCTATCACCTGCAGCAGCAAACCAGAAATGAAAAGAAGGAACCATGGAGAAGATAGGGTGGAAATCTGGAAATCTGGAACAAAGCCCCAACACCAGTGATGAGACACTAATGAATGCCATCTTCTCAGTCCAGGGACCAGGCAGAGACCTGCACTGCCCCACTCAGCTCCACCCAGCCTCCAGCTTGGGACCCAGAGGCTATCCTCTCATGAGACTTGGAGAGACAGACATGTCTGCCCCATGTTGGAACGGGCACAGACATGTCAGATCTTAATAGGAGACTTGACAACAGCAGCAGCGAGTCTGGTGAGTCTGAATCTGATCCATCCTCCTCCCACAGTAGTCTGTGAGAGCAACCCTATCAGCCTACACTGAGACTGGAGGGGAGGGGCTGGAGACCGGAGCCACTCCTTAATGCAGTGGTAGCCAAGATGAACTTGGAATTACAGAACCAGTCACAGAGTAAGTTTTTTTCCTTGTTTGTTTTTTGTTTTAGTTCTTGTTTTTTCTTCTTCTCTCATTCTTTCTGTTTTTGTTTACATTTTTGTACTTGCTTTGTTTCTGTTATTTTAATTTTTTTTTAGATTTTCTTTTTGTGTATGGGTATTTTTGAGGGAGAGTACAACAACAGGGGGTTTTGTTTGTTTGCTTGTATGATTGGCTGTATGTTTTGGGTTTTTTTGTTTGTTTGTTTTTTCTGTCTTTGTTTGTTTCGCTGTTTATTCATCAGTTGGTGCACCTGTCTGTTTTCCTTCTTCTTCTCCCTCTCAACCTTCCTTTCATCTTCCTCCTTCCTTTTTCCATTCTTTTCCATTTTCTTAACTCATTTTGCTTCCAGGGGGGCAAACAGACACCCCCACTGCAGGGACAGATGGTAAGGCGATAGGAAATGGGTTCCAGAAGACCCACACACCTATCAGCAGACACTGGAATCTGCAGATAGTTTCTGCATCACAGCTCCCTAGTTAATTAAATCTCAAAACTGCGAAAAGCACAGGCTCCCATTCCCAGTCCAGCTGCAGAATTGAACAAAGCCAGAGGATCTACATAAGGAGGAATAGGAGATTGAGGAAACAGAAATAAGTGCTATTTTCCCATCACTGAACAACAGAATTAAAGAAAAGGTAAAAAAGTGGGGTAGAAAAACATACACAAGTGAAGAAAAACCAAAGGAAGAATATGGGTCTCACACAGACTCCTGGGAGGTCAGCCACTGAGAATACAGACTTCAGAACTCAGACAATGAAGAGCCTCCAGCCTGACTGGTCTCAACCCAAAAACCCAGGTATCAAGATATTAATAGAGAGAATAAAAAGAAGATGAGAGACAAGAGGAAAGAATGAAGGAATTGATAACTGAGATAGCAGTAATAAGGAATACAGTGAATAAAATAAATAACAAACTGATAAGTATGGAAAGCAGAATTAATTAAGCTGAAGAAAGAATCTCATAGCTTGAGGACCAAAATATAGAACTAACTCAAACTGTTAAAACATAGAAAAGAAGCTTTAAAAGACAGAATAAGCCAGGCTCAATGGCTCAGCCTGTAATCACGCACTTTGGGAGGCTAAGGTGAGTGGACTGCTTGAGCCCGCGGGTTTGAGACTCACCTGGGCAAATTGGCGAGACCTCATCTCTACAATAAATCAGAAAATCAGCCAGGCGTGGTAGTGCGTGCCTGTAATTCTGACTACTCAGAAGGCTGGTGCAGAAGGATTGCCGGAGCCCAGCAGGTTGAGGCTGCAGTGGCCAGGAGCAGCCACTGCACTCCAGTCTGGGCGACAGAGTGAGACTCCAATTCAAAAAAAAAAAAAAGACAGAACAAAACCTCCCAGAGACAAGAGATGATTTCAAGAGGCTGATCCTAAGATTAATTGGAATTCCTGAGGCAGATAAAGAGACAGAGACCACCCTGAAACAAACATTCCATGAAATTATCCAAGAAAACCTTCCTCATCTCATCAGTGATGCAACTATTCAAACACAAGAGATTCAGGGAACCCCTGCAAGACAGCAAATGAGAAGACCCAACTCCTAGACATATAGTAATTTGCCTACACAAAGAAGGTATAAAAGAAAAAATCGAGGAAGAGACGGGGCAAGATGGCGACGGCATAGGTGAACTGGTGAGATTCTCTGAACGGACCAAGACTGCAAACTGCTGAATAGACAGACTGTAAAGCAGAGGGAAAAGTGAACAAAACCAGAAGACCCTCATAAGGAAGAACAGGTCATTGCAGAAGAGAAATAAAAGCAACCCCACCTTCCCTCAAAAACAGAATTGAAGAGGGGGAGGGAAAGGGGGTAAAGGGAGAAAATCTACAGAAATG
>NW_007248885.1:147379-148123 GCF_000164805.1 Carlito syrichta
CCAGGCAACAATATACTGCCTTCAAGAGACCCATCTCACTAGAAAGGACATACACAGACTCAAAAGTAAGAGGATGGGAAACAAATTTTCAGGCGAATGGAACACAAAAGAAAGGAGGAGTCGCGATCCTAATTTCAGACAAAATACCATTTAAGCTATCAAAAATTAAAAAAGATACAGAGGGCCACTACATAATGATAAAAGGTTCACTCCATCAACAAGAAATATCTATCCTAAACATATATGCACCCAACATAGGCGCACCAACATTCATAAAGCAACTTCTAGGAAAACTAAAGAAAGACATTGACTCTAACACCATAATACCTGGGGACTTTAATACACCACTCACAACCTTAGACAGATCATCAGGACAAAAAATCAGCAAGGAGATCCGGAACCTCAATGAGACTCTGGACCAAATGGACTTAATTGATACCTATAGAACACTCCATCCAAAGACCACAGAATACACATTCTACTCATCACCACATGGAACATATTCTAAGATCGACCACATAATTGGACACAAATCAAGTATAAGCAAATTTAAAAGGACTGAAATTCTACCATGCACCTTCTCGGACCACAGTGGAATAAAAATAAACATTGACACCAACAAAGTCCCCCCAAAACCCACAAAGACATGGACACTAAACAGTATGATGCTAAATAACTCCTGGGTCAATGATGACATCAAAATAGAGATCAAAAGATACCTGGAAACAAATGAAAATAAAGAAA
>NW_007248886.1:0-1311 GCF_000164805.1 Carlito syrichta
GCCACTGCACTCCAGTCTGGGCGACAGAGTGAGACTCCAACTCAAAAAAAAAAATGAATACATAAAAGACCTGCTTACCTGGTTGGTCTTTCCCTGGCACCTGGGAGCCTGGATTTGGGAAGCATCCCTAGCATTTGTGCTAAGAGAGGCTCCCTGAGCTAAACTGTTTCTATAATGTGGTTTGTGCCGAACACCTCTTTCCTCCTAGGCATCTGGAATTTTGAATGTGCCAGACAGCGAGTGCTGACATGACCATCCCAGTAAAAATTTTGGATACTCTCTAGCTGAGTCTAACAAGTTCCCCTGGTGTTGCTGGGGAAGTTAAGGTAGAAGACCCAGAAACAGGAGTGGTTTATCTGACATGCTTAAAAGAGATCACATGGATCAGCCGTGGTGGCTCACGCCTATCATCCCAGCACTCTGGGAGGCGAAGACAAGAGATTGCCTGAGCCCAGAGGTTCGAGCCCAGCCTGGGCAACTTGGTGAGACCTCATCTCTACAATAAATTTTTTAAAAAATAGACAGGTGTGGCGTGCACCTGTTGTCTCAGCTACTTGGAAGGTTGAGGCAGAAGGATCACCTGAGGCCCAGCAGATCGAGGCTGCAGTGACCGTGAGCATGCCACTGCACTCCAGCCTGGGCGACAGAGTGAGACTGTGACTCCAGGAAAAAAAAATCGAATGGGTAGCTTTACTGAGGGACACAGGGCAGAGCCAAGAAGACCAGGGAGGGCAAGGAAAGTTACCTACGGCTTAGACCGGGAGGTGGAGGTGGGGAGACGAAGGACCGTGGATTTATAAGTGTCAGGGCGGAAAGGCAGGCTGAGGAAGTGGTCAGCGATGCCTGTGAGTACAGATCTGCTAGCCAGAGGGCTGTCCTCACTTATGAGCTGTGTCCCTCATACCAATCCCTTAGTAAGGTAAAAGCCATGGGGGCGGAAGGATTAGGTGGCCAAAGTCACAGGTTGGTAAGAATTCAATGAGTTATGAATTATGAAGAAAAAACAGTTATGAATTAAGAAAGGTAGATTTATTAAGGGGAAGATACGTTGTGAAGAGCACAGCAGTTCAAACAGCAGAGAGAGTGTCTACTGTCTGCAGAGAGGCAGGGGCTGGGGGGGAGTTGTAAAAGGGGTGTTAGGGTTTAGTGGGCCGGGAATTGTCTTTGGAGGTGGTCTGCGAAAGAAAATTCCCAGAGGTTTGCAAAGCGGCTGATTGATGGTGGTGCTTTTTTTCTTTAAGAGAGGCCGGACTCAGTGACTCAGCCTGTAATCCCAGCACTTTGGGAGGCCGAGGTGAGTGGATTGCCTGA
>NW_007248886.1:2114-9265 GCF_000164805.1 Carlito syrichta
TACCGGCAGCCTTTCAAACAAGAATGAAGGCCGTCAGAACAACTTTGAACTCTAGTTCACCACATCTGTAAAGATGTCGAGAACTGGAGTTTTAAAAAAGTAAAAGAACATCATCAGAGGGTCTGTCTTTTCTAACCCCAGGCTGGGAAAGACTCAAAGGCTGCTGCTCATGGCTTATGTGGAAAACTTCTTTTCCATCGGTCCTTACTGTGTGTCATCAGGCAGGTGCCCAACCTCTCTGAGCCTTGTTTTCCCTGTCTTCAATACATGAGGATAATCAGACCCACTTCTTAGAGTGGACATGAGGAACGATACACGAATGTGTCTTTGTAGGTATATAGATGTCTCTTGTAAACAAAAGTTACCTAATAAATGCCACCATAGGCGACCTGAACCAGTTGGACACTTCCAGACCTCTCTAGTCTCCTGAAGCGCAGTGGGCCACCGCTTTTCCCCCAAAAAGCTACACATGTACTTCAACTGACCCCAAGGATCTTCTCCTGGCATATCCTTGCTGGCTGCAGGCACAGCCCAGTGGGTGGCCAGATGCTGGTGTCAAGTGTCTTCTGGTGACAATCACTCCCCCAAGCAATGGCTGCTGTTGGTTCCTATCTCCACCTTTCCCCAAATAGGGGTGGGTGGGCAGTGAAGCTTCGTGGTTAAGAGCATGAACTTGGCATTAGACAGACCAGATTTTAGTTCCAGACTTTGATTTCCAGCTGAGTGACCTCGGGTAAGTCACATGACCTCTCTGAGACTAGGTTATCTGAATGGATACAGAGACAGACCTATGTGACCCTCTCATTATCACTAACTCCACCATCATGCTCTCTTTTGGAAACACAGTCATGTTGTACTCAGTAGATGTACTTGGTAAGCAAAACATCGTTTGACCTTTTTACGTCTTCTCAAAGGTAGAAAGAGTTATTGGAACCCGGCTTCCCAAGTGAGGCCAAGCTCAGATTCTGAAGCGTGTTTTAGTCTCACTGCGATAAGACCACTCTCTGTCGTTGTGACATATGGTCAAGTATTTTATTATAGATATCAGTACAACATTCTGCCCTCAACCGCTGAAACCCTGAGGAGGTTCAGATATGCAAGATGATTGGACTGTGTTTTCTTCAGTCGAACCGAGTTCCACTTAGAATCCTCATGCATGGGCCAGGCATGGTGACTCACGCCTGTAATTCCAGCATTTGGGGAGGCTGAGGTGAGAGGATTGCCAAGACCAGCCTGGGCAAGTTGGCTAGACCTCATCGCCACAATAAATCAAAAAAATTAGCCAGGCATGGTGGCGTGTGCCTGTAGTTCCAGCTGCTTGGAAGGCTGAGGTGGAAGGATTGCCTGAACCCAGCAGGTCGAGGCTGCGGTGGCCACGAGTGTGCCACTGCTCTCCAGCCTGGGTGACAGAGTGAGACTCCAACTCCATAAAAAGGGTGGGGTAGGGTGGGGTTATTGTCCAGACGTGAACTGTTTCCCCCTCCCTTAGGGAACAACCTGTGGCCAAGACTAGTCTCTGAAGAGTATGTATCTTCCCAGTAATGAGTCATAGGCTGCAGGTGACCAAGCAAAGCTGAACGCAATGTAATCATCACACTTAATCAATGTGATTGTAAACACCAGGTGGGAACTGGACTAACTTGCTTGCCTATAAAACCACTTGCTGTGCTTCACCGGCCAGCCGCCATCGGATGCCTCTCATAAGTTTGAATACACCCAATGTCTTTCCCTGCTGGACCCCAAGGTGACTTCTTTGGAACAGGCAAACATTACAGGCAAAGAATTCTCAGATTTGGGGTTACCAAGTCACTGTGTGTGTGTGTGTGTGTGTGTGTGTGTGTGTGTGTGTGTGTGTGTGTGTAAAACAGCATTATTTACATATGAATGTGCACATTTAGGACTATAAAGTTATTTCCCTAAGGGGTACTTTTTCACGTGAGATCCAAAGTGTTAACTGGAAGTCTTTGGCCTTGTTTTGCCTGATATGACCCCGGAGGAAACTGTGCAGAACAGCTGGGTAAGGATGTTCTTGCTTGTCCTAAGGATAGCGTGACAGCCCTAGAGTTAAACAATGGAGACAATGGCAAACCCCTCCACTGTCCTCATATAGGCCAGTGCAGAGCACCTGGGTAGAAGTAGAAAGCATTCTGAGGTCACCAGAAGGCACTACTATTCCCTGTGGGCCCAGTATTATGGGTGTGATTGACCTTTCCCTCAAAGACAAGATGAGAAGCCATCAGAGGATTCACTCCTGCGTTTGTTTGCTAGGGCTACCATAACAAAGTACCACAATCAAGTGACTCAAATGATAGACATGTACTGTCTCGTAGCTCTGGAGGCCAGAAGTCTGAGATCAACATGTCGGCAGCGTTGGTTCCTCCTGAGGCCTTTCTTCTTGGCTTGTCGAGGGCTACCCTCCCCCTGGGTCTTCATGTGGTCATAACTGCAGTTGCCTGCGGATTAGGGTGCAGGTGTCTATAACAATTGGACAATAAGACAAGATATTGAGTCAGGAGAGCCAGGAGCCCTGCTTGCTCTGAGCACCAGACCCCGGGAGCATAATACTTTGTGCTGAAGGGGAAGTTCAAGAGTCAGACATAGAGCAACATGGCCTGGGGCTGAGCGTGAGCCCTACTGGAGGAGAAGGGCCAAGGCCAAAGTCAGAGGGAAAGAGAAGGTCAGCACTGAGACAAGTGTAACACCATCAGCAGAGGAACCCAGCTGCCAGGACCCGGGAAGACAGCAAGCAGGAAGGGCAAGGCGAGATGGGTGGAGGCTGAGGGGTCAGAAGAGAAGCCTGGGCTGAGGAAGGGAGTTGAGTTCTCCTGGCTGGACATTTCTTGAGCGGAGTGGAGAGATCAGCAACTCATCGTACTCAGGAAGTCGCACGGCAGTTGGCTAACAGAAGAGTCAGCACAGGAAAGAGGATGGGGAAGAGAGACAACCTCACGGTCTTCAGCTCTCCCAGGGAGACAGAGAGTGAAATGGGCATTTGGCATTTTTCTCCCCTTGGCTCTTCCAGCGTGAACTCCTAGATTGATAATCCCCCTACGCGTGATTTTCTCCTAAAATCAACACCTCCTCCACCCACCCAACATGAGAGTGGCTGGTCAGACATGTCTTGATCCAGAATCACACCAAGAGAGTGGGCTTTGGATAGGTATGAACAGGAAGAAACCACAAGAGGTCAGCCCTTTGTTAAGGGTCATAAGCAGACACACCTGAGTTCAAGTCTCACTGGCTGCATAACATTGAGCAACTGATCCAGAGTGTCTGAGTCACATTTCCTCATCTGTAAAACTTAGGCAGAATGCTGAGCACTGACTCCGTGACAGGAGCCTTTCAAAGCTCTTATATCAAACAGAAATGCTTTCGAGTGTAGCTAATAGAATTACTGATGGGTAGTTACTTAAGAAACAAAGGCAACTGCTGGTCTTACCTAATAAAAAGTCAGAAAGTACATGGGTTCAGGGACTGAATGACTAAAACACATATTCTTTCTTTTCCACTGTTCTCAACACATTGGCTTGTTGCCTCATGGTCACAAGATGGCTGCTGCTATGCCAGGTATCATGTCCTCACACCAGCAACCCAAGAAGGAAGGGAGAGATGTGGCCAAAAAAGATTTCTCTTGGGAGATTCTCTTTTATTTCTGCCTTATTTCAAACCAAAAGAGTTTGACTTCAGAGATAATTTTCCTAACACTTTTGGGAGGACTCCTGAAAAACTGAACTATTTTCTGGAGGGCGGGTCCCTTGTAGGCTTCCCCCACTGGATAAGTGTTCTAGGAACCCATCAGCATTGGTGTCCCAGCTAGCGTTGTTGTGAGAGGTTGAATTTTTGTGGAGATTCTTTCAACACATTTGCCCATTGCATGATGGGCGATTTACGAGCGTATCTGCTCATGCTGCACTGAGTATTCAGCAATTTTTGACCAAAAAGAATGACTCCCATTCCCCACCCCCTTATTCACCCAATCTCCCCCATAGAGACTTTTTTTGTTTCCTCAGATTTAAAAAAAAAAATCCTCAAAGGGAAATATTTTTTGTTGATGTGGAAGAGGTGGGGAAAAAAAAAAACAGTAGCAGAAGCACTAAAAGGCATCAAAACTGATGAATCCCAAAACTGTTTTGAGCAGTGGAAAAAGAGTCTCAATAGGTGTATGGCATCAAACGGAGAGTATCTTAGAGATGACTGGAGTTTAAACATGGAAGAATAAATATACAATTTTTTATAAATAAACTCTGGTGTTTTTTGTTTTTAGTCCCCCCCATATAGGATTCTATCACACATAGGAAAAGAGCGGACACATGGTAGGTGTTCAATAAATGTTAGTTCCCTTCCCTTCTTGAGAAGGAAGTGCAGCACGATCCCAGGTTCCAGAGTCCCACTGTCTGGGTGAGGCTATGAACCAAGGAAAAATTCGACTTCTCTCTCTGTGCCTTAGTTTCCTCGGCTATGAAATGGGAATGATGGTCGTCACACGGTAAGTGCTCTGTAAACATTCACTGTTGTTAGGACTATTATTTTCCCAGCCTGTTTAGTTCACAGGTTCAGCCTGGAGTGGAGAGTTCCTGCTTCAGACCCAAGTACAAGTCAATGAACACATTCAGTCTGGTTTTCTGTAACATCGCTCTCAGAAAGGGTGTTCGGTGAGGACTGGCACCATGTGTCAGCTGTTCTTCAATCGTAGAGATGCTAGGACGTGCCAACAGTCACGATCGCCTAACTGGGCTCCTGTGTGAACAACAGATACTTTAATAAAGTGAATGAGTAATCTGACGCCTCCTTAGAAAATGAGCATTTACCTTAATACTATTTTTTTTTTGGAGTTGGAGTCTCACTCTGTTGTCCAGACTGGAGTGCAGTGGCCGCTCCCGGCCACCGCAGCCTCGACCCGCTGGGCTCCGGCGATCCTTCCGCCTCAGCCTTCCAAGTAGCCGGAACTACAGGCGCGCGCTACCACGCCCGGCTAATTTTTTGATTTATTGTAGAGATGAGGTCTCACCAACTTGCCCAGGCAGGTCTCGAACCCGTGGGCTCAGGCAATCCACTCACCTCAGCCTCCCAAAGTGCTGGAATTACAGGCTGAGCCACTGAGCCTGGCTTACCATAATACTCTAAAGAAAGGGATTGGCAGTAACAGGATACTGCCAGGGTAGTGGGGGGGAAGGGAACACAACATCCATAAGGATGCCTGATCTCGAACCAGGAGAGGTGGGGAACCAACGGGAAGCCCAAACTTTACCTGTACGATGTCCACTTGTATACCTAATCCTGAATTGTACCCCACATCTTTAAAATAAAATAGGCATAAAAAGAAAAGAAAAGAAAATGGGCATTTAGTGGACAAATAGACGGCATCACCAGGAAAAATCTTGCTTTTTTTGCAGGAGCAAATTGGTTGGTTGCTCAAGAAAGGGTTTTTTTTGCACTGGGCTAGTACACAGTATTTATGTTTAAAATTTAAGAAGCATATTTAGGTTGAAAAGAAATACGTCAAGCTGGAGTTGAGGGCTTCAGCTTGGATTATTCGTGCCATCCATTCGATCTAAATCTTCAACATGCTGTCACCAGAGCAAGAGGTCCTGTTTGGGCAACATTCATTTCCCTCAGTGACTATTCAGATGCCCAGGTGCCCTTCATCGGTGGCGCCGTGTGACCAGGCACTGGGGGAGACAGAGTGGGGAAACCTGCTCACAGCTGGGCAGAGGACCCTCATGGCTGCAGACCGCTCCCCACTCAGTTGCTACTGTTGGGAACAGAAGCTTGTGATCAGAGGAGAAGCAGCTCGGAGGGGGAAGGGCTGATGGCCGCCCCTAGTAGATGGGTAGATTTTCCAGTGCCGGGCAGGGGGCTGGGGTCAGAAGAGCCTCCCGGAGGAGTCACTGTGGGAGCTGGGATGGGAATGTCCAGGGAGAGGAACCGGCAGGTGCAAAAGTGTGGAGGCTGGAGTTGGCTCTGCGACTTCAGGAGACGATATCCAAGCGGGGAAAACCAAGTCAGGAGGGGAAGAGGCCAGAACTAAGGCTAATGTAGCAGGGAAGAGGCGCATTCTACAGGTGGGGTCGGAGCCCTCTCCTGAGGCCAGAGCCAGCCCGGGGACGATTTTCTTTCTGGCCCTCCTTCCCAGACTCCCTCCCTCTTTTCTTCCTTCTTTCCTCCCTCCCTCACGTCCTTCTTTTTCTCTCTTCTTCTCATTTGTTTTGGTTTTTTTTTTTGAGTTGGAGTCTCACTCTGTTGCCCCGACTGGAGTGCAGTGGCCACTCCTGGTCACCGCAGCCTCGACCTGCTGGGCTCTGGCGATCCTTCTGCCTCAGCCTTCCAAGTAGCCGGAATTACAAGCATGCACTACCACGCCCGGCTGATTTTTTGATTTATTGCAGAGATGAGGTCTCACTGCCCAGGCGGATCTCGAACCCGCGGGCTCAGGCAATCCACTCACCTCAGCCTCCCAAGGCGTGGGATTACAGGCTGAGCCACTGAGTCTGGCTCTTCGTCTCATTTGGATTTTATGTTTTAGAAAGCTATCTGGCTGCACCCCAGGGTTTTTGACATGCCAGGTTAGCTCCAAGCTGTACGAAAGGAGGCAGGTGGTCAGGAATGGGTCAGGGTGCCAGTCCTGGCTCTGCTGCAAACGACCTGGGCGGCAGCTGCAGGTCTCTTCGCCCATCCTCCTCAGTTTCTGGGAAAATGGAGCACGGGGGCCAGAGGATCGTGAAGGCAGAAAGGTTGAGCTCTGAGTTCTGTAACTGCAAATTCTCGTGCTCCAACCACAACAGATGTGGGAAATGTTTTGATCAGAGAAAAGGCAGTTGCCTCACATGGCCCAAAGGTGTCCAGATTCCCCAAATCTGCCCCTGCTCTCACCCCCACCCCCCTGGAAGTGGACAACAGCGCAGCCCAGGTTTGTCTCCATATGCGGAGCCAACCCCATGGCCCATGGACTAGTAAGGCAGATTTTCCTGAATGTCTTCCTGGGAGACAAGATGGGGCTTTCACACATCCTGGAGGGAGCACTGGGGAGGAGGAGGGAGCACTAGGGGAAAGGAAGGATACTGGGGCAGGGGAGGGACACTGGGCCAGGGGAGGGAGCACTGGGGTGGGGGAAGGAGCACTGGTGATGGAGCACCGGAGATGGGTAGGAAGCA
>NW_007248886.1:9285-76371 GCF_000164805.1 Carlito syrichta
AGGGGGCACCAGGGATGGGGAGGGAGCATACAGACTCACTTGGATGCTTGGGAGAAGAAAACCCATTCCTTGGGTTCAACCCAAAGATCTGCCCTTTCTAGCTGCGGGAGGGCAGCACAATTCTCAGATCCCACAGAGGTAAAATAACCACAGGGCAGTTCATACCAGCTCTTCACAAGCCATTTAAAAGCAAAAGCTGCCAGACGTCCTCCGGAAATATTGACACCCCTGGTGAGGAATCCCAGGCCGACTAAGGGGCTTTCGTCATTTAAGTTGATGTGTTGCTTTTTCCCTATATATTGAAGTTGGGTTTGGGGATCTCCAAGGGCTTTGAACAAGCGGCCTTCAGTGTGCACACAAAACTCACCGGGGACAGAGACCTGGGCCCCATGGCGTGCTGTCCTGACGTGTGTGCCCCTCGTAGACCAGAGACAGCGAGGCAGGGGGAGTGCCCGAGCGGGCACAGCCCTCGAAGTCCCACTTCCCCTCTTCTCGCCCCAGATAGGGGAGAAATCGCCAAGCCGGAAATACAAGAGGAATTAGGACCAGGAGGGAGGGAAGAAGGGAGAGGGAGGAGGAAGGAGGAAGGAGAGAAGAAAGAATGGGGGGAAGAAAGGAAGGCTCGAGAGAAGGAAGGAAGAAAAAAGGAAGAAAGAAAGGAAGTATAGAGAGGAGGAGAGAAGGAAGGAGGGATAGAAGGAGGCATAGAGGGGAAGGAGGAAGGGAGCCAGGAAGGAAGAAAGAAGAGAGGGAAGGAAGGAAAGAAAGACAGAAGAAAGAAAGAATGGGGGAAGGAAGGAAGGCGACATGGGAAGAAAGGAAAGAAGAGCACAGGGAAGGAAGAATAGAAGGGAAAAGGAAAGGAAGCAGGAAGGAAAGAATGAAGCTGGGGATGGAGGGAAGGGAGTTGACAGGATGAAAAGGCAACGGGGCTACAACAGGCAGAGCCTCGGAGAGAGGGGCTTCGATAACTGAGAACATGCTCACTGTTCTCTTCACAATGAGTGATTATTCAACTCAAAAACAGTTGGAGATAACAGGGCAAGAGTACAGGACGTTTCCCAGTATTTGAAATCCAACCCTGCATGTGTTGCGTTTTCAGTTGAGCCACACTGCGAGAGGCTGGCCAGGACCCTCTGGTGACACCTCCCTATAAGCTACGGTGCCGCAGCCGATCAGCACAGGGGGAAGTTCTATTGCAGGTGAACCAGTGAGTGAACTTTCTGAAAGGCCCAAAGACCTGAGTGCCACCCTGTTCTGCCATGTCCCAGTGGGCAAGTGGTGTTCTGTGTCCCAGTTCCGCACTCATAAAACAGGGATGATGATCTATGAAGGGAGACCCTCTTCACTGATCATCATAAACCCAGAATTTATTTATACAAAATTGTGCACCCATTCTTCCATGCTTACACTTCAGTCATCTTCAAAGTCCTCTCCGTCGGACGCCACACTCCTACCGAGATGCTTGTGGCGAGAATCCACTGGGGCTGTGGGTAGGATGTTTCTGGCACACAGCGATGTGACTGGTATCCTTATCGCCTTGTCCCCACCCTCCTCCTCCCTGCCTCACACGCCACACTGTCATCTGAGGGTCTGCAAATCACCGCAGGCAAGGGTCCTGCCTGAAGAGTGGGAAGCATTAGAATGGATCCAAGTCTGCGGCTGTGTGACTGAGCACCTGTGCCCCAGGATAATGAGACGCCGGAATGAGAGGCAAAGCAACCTCCCACTGGTGCAGGGAATGAGGAAACTACAAAAACTGCCTGTGAGTGAGAGCTGAGGCGCCAGGACAAGCTTAAGGACAGGGGAGGGCTGGGGACTGTGCCAGGAAGTGTCCACAGCTGACTCAGGACTGGCTCTCTCAAGCAGCATTCCACCTGAACTAGCCAGGCTTCCTTCCTAGGCAAGAGGCTTTTTAACAATTCTTGAAAAGCCAAAGGTCTTCATGGCTTGGTAAATGGCACAAGAAGGATGCTAGTATGTACTGAGTCACCCACTATTCCTTAAAATCCTCCACAAGCCCTGAGAGAGAGGGATAACTGTCCCTACTTTAGATGAGAAAACCAAGACTCAGAGAGATGAGGCCACTTGCCTGATGTCACACACCCTGGGATGCGAATTTGAGTCTATTTGTCTGCAAAGACCACGTGTTCCTGCTTAAGCCTTTCGCAGGCCGCTGATACTGGGTCAGGTTAGCAGCATGAGACTGCACAGATGATTTGCTAGGGTGAACCAACGAGGAGCCCTGGAAGGCAGTCCTTTCAGACCAGGGCATTTGGGGCCATATACACAAGTGCTCCAGCTCAGTGATACGGTCCTTAGCAATCTCCAGCAGCCCAGTTGTAAGCACTCACTGACTGTTGATTGGAGGAAGACCTGCAGCAACTGCCGACATCTGTTGAGGGTGCACTGTGAGCCAGCCTCTGCCCTGAGCACTTTTTATGTCATAAGCCATTTAAACCCCTCAATCACCCTAAGAGTTTCCTACTGCTATCAACCCATTTTGCAGATGAAGACACAGAGAGGTAAAGACTTGCCCAAGGCAACACAGCTAAGAAGAGGCACAACTGAGATGTGAACCCAGGTAGTTGGGGTTGCCGTGTTGTATATATTTTCCATCCCACAGTTGTGGGGGCCTCTCCCAACCAAAAAGATGATGGGCAGGCACACAGACACCAGGCCAAGGTGAGAGTGTCCCAGACTCACCAGACCCTGTGCTGGGCTCTTAACCTTTTGTCCCTGAAGCATTTGTCTCAGTTCACCTCCCGACTCTATGGAGCCAGTGACATGAAGAAACTGAAGCTCAGAAAGTTGGACTGACTTGGAGAGGCATGCAGCCGCACAGCCGAAGTTGGAAGCCAGCTGTCTCCCAAAGTCCAAGGTCTGTCCACTCCTCCAGGGCGCCCCTCGGAGGGCAAGAGGGAGAGATACAAACCCCGCGAGTGTGAGGGTGCTACGGGCCGGTTGACTTGCTGGTTGCGAAACTCTCGTCTCAGATTCCCCACCCACCTTCAGCGCACCCACGATTGGCAGCCTTCCCCTGTGCGAACTTTGCTCGTGGCTGGTTTTCATTTTCAGTGATGCCCCTGACAGCTTTAGTGAGATGATTGTAGGGTGGAAAGACAGTAACCTTTAAAGGTTTGGTAGAATCTGTGCAAGTGGGAGGTCTGTCATCTTCCCCGGGCGTGTCATGTTCCCCAAACAGCTGCAGTTCATAAAAGTTTCTTTATGAACCCTGGTACCTGAGCTCTCCAGGTGGGAAAGCTGGTGTCAGACAATGGCCAGGGAGAATAGGAAGAGAGGAAGCAGGAGGTAATAGGATGCAAGATTGTGGGACTGGACCCCATGGGATGCCAGGGGGCAGAGAGGCAGAAGTCAAGGATGCAACCAGGCGTGGTGGTTCATGCTGTAATCCCAGGACCTTGGGAGGTCAAAGGGGGAGAACTGTGCTAGGCCAGGAGTTCGAGACCAGCCTAGACATCCTAGTTAGACCTTGTTGCTACAAAAATAAATATAAAATTTTAAAAATTAAACAGGCAGGGTGTCTCACACCCGCAGTCCCAGCTACTCAGGAGGCTGAGGTGGGAGGATTGCCTGAGTCCAGAAGGTTGAGGCTGTGGTGAGCCATGATCATGCCACTGCACTCCAGCCTGGGCAATGGTGCAAGACCCCCCACTCAAACAAATAGAAAAAGAAGTCAAGGACAAACCCCAGTTGGGGTGGCTGAATGTGGGAGCCTGGAAGTCAGAAAGGGGCCGTTGGCGGATGAGATGGCGAGGAAGACCATTCTCCATCCACGCTGCAGCTCCTCACTGAGACCTCAACATGACGCCCCTGCCAGCCACTTCCCCTAGGCCCCTGAGGCTGCTCCTGTGGCTCTCATGGTTGTGGCCAGGCCTGGGGACAAGCCAACATTCTGGCTGGGGGCATTTCCTTTTATGTCCCTGGAGATCTAATTCAGGATCCTGATTCATCCTCCTGCCCTGTGCCTGTCTCCCTTTTTTCTATTCTCAGAAGACTCAAGGGATTTGTAAGCCGACGTGGGCCATTCGACTCCTCTTCTGGGCACAACCCAGGCCCCCCCCCGACACCCTGGGAGCAAGCCCTTGGGGAGCAGAGCCCCTCCACACACCATCCCTGCCCCAGGGTCCTCACAGCCGGGCAAGTCTGCAGAGACGGGTGACTCCAAGTGCAAGACAAGGACTGAGGGCGTCGAAGAAAGCAGGAAGTGAGCTTCTGTCCCATCAGAGAGGCAGGGAGGCCTCCCGGAGGAAGCTGGGGAGGGAGGGACCCCAGGAGGCAAGCACAGGCCTTCCAGGCTGAGCAAACAGGAAGGGTATCCTGGGCAGAGGGCTGGCATGGGTCAGGGCAGGGAGATGGGGAGGAGGCTGCATGCTGGAGTGTAGACAAGGGATTCTGGGCAACTCGAGTACAGGGTGGATGGAGATGAGTCAGAAAAAAAAGCAGCCTAAAGACCACACGGGGCCCTGAGAAGTTTTGCCATTTTTCTTTCCCAAAGTATGCGTGGTCGGAGGTACACGCATGTCAGAATCAACTTGCAACACTTGTTAAAAATTCTGATTTTGATTCCCACTCCCAGACCCAAAGAATTAAAGTCTCAGAGGAGAAAGCCCAGGAATCAGCATTTTAAAATGCCTGAATAAGTGCGATGTGTTCCTGTAGGCGGTAGCCATGGGGTTCAAGCTAAAGAATGATGAGGTTAGCTCTGCATTTTATCTTAGTTTTTATTTTTATTTTTTTCTTTTGAGTTGGAGTCTCACTCTGTCACCCAGGCTGGTGCACACTCACGGCCACCCCAGCGTCGACCTGCTGGGCTTAGGCGATCCTTCCACCTCAGGCTTCCAAGTAGCCACAATGACAGGTGCGTGCTACCACGCCTGGTTGATTTTTGATTTATTGTAGAGACGAGGTCTCCGCCAAGTTACCCGGGCTGGTCTTCAACCCACGGGCTCAGGCAATCCACTCGCCTCAGCCTCCCAAAGTGCTGGAATGACAGGCTGCGCACCGAGCCCGGTCAACTCTGCATTTTAGACAGATCCCTCTGGAGGGACAGGGGGTGGCACAGTAAGAGGCTGTCACTAAACCAGTCCCCTAGCTCCAAAGGAAGAGCAGAGGTCAACAGCCCAGACAGGCAAGAACATCTGTCCCAGCTCCCCAAAGACCACTGAGAATGACCCAGAAGCTGGGGGATGACAGGGCCTATCTAACTTCAGCACGACTCCACAGAGAGTCACCCTGGACCACACAGCCTGGGCTGCTGCTGTGGACAATCCAAGCCCAGCAACGGCAATGCTATCTCCACAACCTAGAAGGTGGGAGGTACCCTTAACAGCCATGCAGTGCCTCGGCCCTGCAGATAGACGATCCTGAAATTAACACAGAAGAGAAAACCCCAGAGAGCAGGGCTAGATGGCAGGTGGTGATCCCCCTCATCCCTGCACAGCCCCTGGCTACTCTGAGACACAGAATTTGTCAGCAGAGATTTTCAGCCAGTTTAGACCCTGGGCTATGCGTCTCCAGCTGGGATCTGCGTTTTGCTGTGGAGATCCCCGGCTCTGCAGGAAAAGGTATCAGGAGAAAGCCTGGCAGGGCTTCGTGCCAACCAGATCGGTCCTATTCTTGTATGTTTTATTTGTGATACTTCATCTATGATCAGTATCCTATATCTAAAAGCATCACTGAGCATCTATCAACAAATGGGTTCTGGTGATCTATGACTGAGTGCAAAACTTAGGGGTTTAAAACGAAACTGTGTTCTCTCTTGTGGTGCTGCGGGTGGACTGGGCACAGCAGAGTGTTTCTTGCTTAGGGTCTCTCGTGCAATCACAATCAGATGGTAGCTGGGGCTGCAGTCATCTGAAGACTCGACTAAGCTGTGAGTCAAACCTTGTCACTCACAGGGTTGAAGCTTCTGCTGTGACAACTGGGACAGCTACAATGGCCAGGGACCATTCTCTTGGCACAGACCCTCTCCACATGACTACCTAGAGGCGTGGGAACAACCTTACACCATGGCCACCTCGAGGCAGTCAGAGTTGATGCCAGGATTCCCAGATGCCATGATGTCAGGATTCCCAGACATCCAGATGGACATTCCCAGGCTGCTTATGACCAATCACTGGAAGATACTCCATGTCAACTTCCATTGGCCAAAACCAAGTTTCATGACTAGCCCAGATTCAAAGAACAAAGACCACACCAATACATGAGTACTGAAAGCCATGGCTCACTAGAGATGAGCAATCTCACCTGTGCCTAGAAGGTTTGGTTAATATGGGACTTAATGAATATTAAAAGAGAAAAAATTTGAACCTCAGTCAGCATGCTATTAGCTCCAACAAGCAAAAACACCCCAGCCAAAGGTATAAATAATGCCCAGGTGTTTCCAGAACTCACTTCCAATTCTTCCTCACTCAAAATTGGCAAAAACATTTACCAAATGGGACAAAAGATTGCCTCTGTTCTGTACAAACCAGATCCCTCTTCTATTTCTCTTTCCTCACATTTCAGAATTCTTTTTTCAGAGGAGTTTTTACACATTACCAGTGTTTTTTAAAAAATGCAAGGAGTTCAGAATAGTGTAAAGAAGTGGGGGGAAAATCTCCCTTTCTGCCCAGCTCTCATTTTTAACCCTCCAGAGGGAACTACTGTGAACGATGCTTGGTGTGTCCTCTCAGAAATGTGCTGTATATTTATAAGCATGAAAGAATTCTTCTGAACAGAAATATGCTTATACACTATGTAAAATACTGGAACGTGTGTGTGTGTGTGTGTGTGTGTGTGTCTGTGTGTGTGTGTGTGTGTGTGTGTGTGTACTTAAAATATATACTGAACATCATTTCACCTGAATTTACAGAAATTGGCCTCATCCTTTTCCATTGGCTGTACAGAGCTCTGTGCCACAGATATACCGCCATCTTGTTCTCAACTAGTCCTTCTTGTTGATGGCAATCTAGATAGTTTCCCGCTTTTGTTTTTACAGATGTGAGTTCCCTCTTCATTATGTCCCGTGCTGTTGTTTTATTTCTTCCTGTGACAGTCTATGCCAAGAGGGTTACTTCTTTGTATCAGGGTTGCAATGACTTGCTGCAGAGTTCATTGCTAATTGTAGAATATTTTGTGTCTCTGTTTCTACTGTTGGTCAAGTTTCCCTTTAATGATGGAGTCTTTAGCGGCAAAATTACCATGGAGATTCATACCCATCACTATGATACTGTTCGCCTTCTGTTTGTTACAGATTTCCCAGGAATTGGGGCTCCTTGGATCCCAGCTTATTCAGTTCCCTCTCTCAGTTCCCCTTGGATTTTCCCGGCCTGCCTCCTCTTATGCAGAAGATTTTAGAATACAGTAAAAAAAAAAGTTTGAACTTTAATGTCAAACAGAAGTGGGATCAAATCCTGGTTGTGTCTTTGGGGCACACCCATGGGTGAATCACTCATGCCTCTGAGTCTCCGTTTCCTCATTTATAAAAGAAGCCTAAACATCTCTTCTAACTCTAAGGCTGGAGAGTTGTAAAGTAATCATATATTTATATATATAAAGGGTTTACCAGAGTGCTAGGTATCCAGCAAGCACTCTACACATGTTGGTTTTATGGTCATTTTGGGGGCAGCCCCTGTGATTTTGGTAAGAAAAGTAAGTTGAAGAGTTAAAAATAGATCCTCTCCCTGGCCCAACAGGTGTCATCTCTGCTGAAGCCCAGTTCATTGTTTCTGACCTTTGTAGACTCATCCAACTGCAGATATTTATTGGCATCCTACTTGGAGAGGCAGGAGCACACGTTGCTTAAAAGCTGAGCATTCAAACCTGAAGTCTCACACACTGCTGGGTAGAAAGGTAGACGTATACAACCACTTTGGAAAGTGGTCTGGCAGTTTCTTGTAAAACTGAACATAAATCAACCTTTGACCCAGCAATTCCACTCCTAAGTTTTAGCCCAAAAAGAAATGAAAGCCTACTTCCATAGAAAAATTAGTATGTCATTCCAGTAATCCCAGAGCTTTGGAAGGCAGAGGCAAGAAGATCACGAGAGCCCAGGAGGTCAAGACCAGCCTGGGCAACAGAGTGAGACCTCGTCTCTGTGAAAATAAAAATAGAAACAACAAATAACAAAAATAAATAAAAGAAAAACTAGTACATAGATGTTCCTAGCAAGTCTATCCAAAATAGCCAAAAAGAGAGGTAAGAAAAAACAGTCTATGTGTTCCTTGACAAAGGAATGACTAAACCAACTTTGAGATATTCATGCAACAGGAAACTACTCAGTGATAAAAAGGTGCTAACCACTGATATATGAACAGTATGGATGAATCTAAAAAAAATTTATGCTGAGCAATTAAGCCAGACATGAAAGAGTACATACTGTATGATTCCATTTATATAAAGTTCTAGAAAAGGAAAAACATATTTATAATTTCAGAAAGAACCATTGTTTTCTGAGGGTGTGGGAGTGATGAAAATGTGCTATATCTTGATAGGGTTTATGTTACACAGGTGTATGTATGCATTTGTTGAATTTCATTGAATGGTACAATTAAGAATTGTGCATTTCTCTCTATGTAAATCTTATCTCAAAAAAGAAGTGTAAATGAATGTTGAACCCTAATTAATGATGCTCATGCTAAAAATGCTTAGAGGTGAAATATACTAATGTCTGCAGTGTTCTTTGAAATGCATCAAAAATAAGATGGGTCAGTGGTTGGGTAGATGAATAGATATGTGGTAAAATAAATATAGCAAGATGCTAAACATTGCAGAATTTAGGGTGCAGTTGCATGGATGTTCACTATAGCTTTCTTAAAAAAATTTCTGTATGTGTTTGTAATTTTTTTTTCTAACAGTGTTGGGAGTAGCATTCAGAAACTCACTGCCAGGGTGTGATTCTTAGCTCCACACGTGCTTACCTCTGTGACCTTAGACAAGTTACTCAGTTTGTGCTGTGCCTGCATTTCCTCGTCTGTAAATTAAGGATAAAAACGTCGGGCTATTCTGAGGATTAAGTGAGCTGTCACACGTGAAGCATTCAATAAATGCTTTCTTTGGCCAGAACAAACACTGAGATGTTGATTGTGTGCCTTTGTCTTCAAAGGCGGTGTCTGTATAATCCTCCCCAATATTTATCCTGAGAGACTGCGTGGCAGAGGAATGCATGGGACGAGGTGCTATTCTCCTTGAGCCTCAATTTCTTTAGCTCAAAGACGGGAATATTTAACCACCTTGGGCTTTTAAGAGGATTCAGCCAAATGGCATACATAAGAGCAACTGAACATTCAATAAGTGTTCATTGGATGCCTCTTTCCTGAACCTCCCCTCCCCTCTGTTGACATAGTTGGAGGGAATTGACTGAGTCATGGCCTCACGTAGGTAGTTCTCTCTGCAGACATTCTCAGCAACAGGATTCCAACTGCACAACCCAGGACCTGCCGTGCCTCATAATGGGTGGTTTGGGAAGGGGTGGCGAGAAGAGGGAGCATCTTCACCCCAAAATGCCTGGGGTAACTCTTTTGCAGCTCTTCTGAGGATGTCCCTTCTGCCTGGGGAGCCCTGCTGGCAGCCTATTTAGCCAAGAGGCTGGAGTAAACAAGATTGATCCCAGAGTAGCCCCTGAGGCATTATTCGGACCTATGTAGGACACCAATTATGTCGCATCCCTATCCCAGAGACAGAGATGGGCAGGCCTCTCTGTGAGGACGTGCCCTGGTAAATTAATAGACCAGAAGAGACTGTTCACAATGTCAGCAGTCATTTGTCCCACACAGTTTTATTGTAAAATGATCAGAAAGAGCAGATTTTGCCTTAAAGTTACAACGATTTCCTTGGCCAAACTTTGGACTCACCCATGGGACCACCTACTAGAATTTCAATTTTTTAAAAAAGGTAATCTAAACAAAAAGGTCAAATTGATTTTCAGGGCTTCCAAAAGCCTCTTATTTTATGATGTCCAGGTTTTAAAATATTTTTCTAATGGGCATGTTGACTTTCTACAGAAATGGCTTCCAAAAAAAAAAAAAACAAAAAAAACAAAAAATTTACCCCATAGTCTGGCTTCATTGGCTCTGCAGGAAGCAATTTCTCACCAATCTTATCCATCTGGATTTCAAGAGGATTTTAATTCATACATGCTTATTCGCTTCTTTCTGACAAAAAAAGATGCTATTTTGTAAGAGAAATTTGCAAAAGCCCCCAGCATCTCCTTAGAGATCTTCTAGAAGTGCTTTGATGCTGTAGGCGTGGAAGGGCCGCTCTGTGCTCTGTGTGTATGATTTTTACCTTTCTCTTGGCAACACTCAATGGAATTTAAATCCCAAATGTCATGAGCTTTCCACTGAGCTTAAACGAGTTAGGGAAAGCTTCTCTGAGCAAGCAACACATGTGCATGCCCCTTATTAATGAAGAGATTTAATGGTGGGTTAGGCAGTACAATGGGATTGAACAGTGCCCTTTTCACCCCTGTCTGGCACGGTTCCTTGTAGCCCAGGTGGCTGCTGCCTCCCGAGCTGGCACGCTCCCACCAATTCCGGCACAAACTCAGCTGCGTCACACCCAACATATTGATATTTTTTGTCGTCATTTTTTTTGAACTCAAGATTTCTGTCATTCCAGGGCAGAATCATATTGCATTTCACACGACATTTGCACATTCACAAGTCCCCACTGGACAGGACCTTCCCAAATCTCCTCTTGACCCTCAGCTGCCAAGATTACCCATCCCCGCCACCTCACCACCTTTTCTCATCATGCTAATGTCAAAGGCAGTCCTGCAGAAAGCCTGAACCTCAGATTTTGGAGTCAAGAGAATGGGTTCAAAACCCAGCTCCACGATTCTCTGACTCCACAACGTTAAATGAATGGCTTTGCCTTTTTAAGGCTGTTTCCTCATCTGTAACATGGAGATAATGGATGGCGGTAACCATAGGGTTATAATGAAGATGAAATGAGACGGTTCACGTCAGACCTTTACAGCATTATTGCCTGTCCATGTAGAATGCATTTGGTAAATGAATAAATTAATGAAGCCACCCAACTTAGAGGGAAGCTCTGAAGGCAGGGTAGCCAGAGATGCTCTTCCAAACATTTATTTCCCAAAGGGAGTTCTGCTACACATGGCTTTCTCCATCTCATTTCATATGGAGAGCTAAGGATGTGTGTGCACTGGGTGTCTTGGAAATAGAGCTAGCTTGGCTCATTTTGAGCTCCACTCTCTACCCCACTGGAATGTTGGGGTTCAGGGAGCAATACTGCCCGTCTTGGCTTTCTCTGGTACCCCCAGCACAGGATATCCAGTCAAGCTGACAGACAGAAGCAAGGCGACCTCTGTGGAGGTGAACCTGATAAGTGGCTTTGGGATCCCTAGGGAGGCAAAGTGCTACTTAAGTGCCATTTTGGATGTGAAGTTCATCCTCCAGGGTCGAGTTGGAGACTGGGAAGATCCATCACTTAGCAACAGCTGGCCCTGATCTGAAAGGACATGAGACTGCTATTGTGACCTTAGGGGCACAGAATTGGAAAAACTACTAGCAGCTACTGATTTAAAAAGACCCTGGAGGCAGAGGTGTCTGTAAATAACAATCTGCTCTCTGTGGTGTGAGGACACAGCACGGGGACAGGAGCCCAGGCTCTGAAATGAGACTCAAGATAGGGTCCCGGCACGTTGGCCACGGACTGACTGTGTGACCTAGAACAAGGCTCTCAACCTCTCTAAGCATCTTCCTCCTCACCTACAGCACAAAGACTCCATATCTTACTGGTCAATATTATTGCAAAGCTAAAATGATCGACACATATAAAGCACTCGGCACAGTGCCAGCACAAAGCAAACACTGAATAACCAGTAGCTATTGTTAATATTAGTTAAGTACATGACTCAAAAATTCATTCTGAAGACCTAGAATCATGTACCTCACATTTATTAAAATTCTCTTACACAAATGTAAGCCTGTCAGGACTCTCCCTGGGGAGGAAATTGCATATTCCTTTGCCAATTGCATTTAGTCAACTTGCCAGTTCATCTATTATATTATACACACTTACACATGGGAGTTTGTGAACAGACAAAGCATGCAAATATGTAAACATCCACATGTATAGAGCGCTCCAGGGTTTACACAAACGCACAGGTATAGCTGTCTTCAATGTTAGTACAAATAGTAGTGATAAGGATCATTCATTAAATGTTTAAGTGCCAAACACTATGTTATACAATACACACAGAGTTTTTTTTCTATTCTGTCAAAAATGTAACGTCATATTAGTGCTATCACCCAGTGTCAGATATCTGGCTCAGTATTATAATTTTCTTTTTACAAATGAAGTAACTGAAATCAAGATAGATATATAGAGAGAAGTTACATTAATGTCATAACAAAGTTAAAGCCCAAGTCTGAATTCATCCTAAATCACTCTTGCTATTCACTCAAGCTTCTGATTTGAACAACTGAGTAAATGAAGAATGAATGAATGGTGGATGGAGGGATGGGTGGGTGGAAGGATAAATAGATGGGTGGATGGCTGAGTGGATGAGTAGGTGGATGGATGGGGTATGGATGATGGGTGGATGGGTAAATGAACGGGTGGATGGGTACACAGGTGAATAGTCTATGGATGGGCAGATGGGTGGATGGATGGGCAGACCATTAACTGAGACAGGAAGCAGGTTTGAGTGATAAAAGTGATGAATTCAGCTCTGGAAATGTTGAGATCTTTAGGACATCTCCAGGCGGGAAACCAGTTTGCTTTCATATTGTATCACAACATTTTTACTTTATTCAAGCGACAAAGAGTAACTGGATTGGAGCTAAATCAAACAGAGGATATCGAGTAGGAATAAACTATGTTATCAGATGTCTGGGGACGTGAGGATGTCGTAGGAAGCAAAGAGTAGAGAGTTCACCAAGAAGTTACCCTTGAGAAAGTCAATGGAAAGGGAAACACATTTGTTTTTGATATGAGAAAACTCCACAAATAGAAAAAGACCCTGGAGAAAGGACTTACTGCATAGTGAGAAGGAGATTTGGCTTGAAGTCTCAAGAGCACAAGTTATTTCTGATTCCTAATTCCTAACTCTGACACTTAGAGACTCTGTGATCTTGAGCAAGTAGGTATGGCCCTCCGATCTTAAACCTTCTCATCTGTGAAATGGGGATAATATCTCTCTGTGTTACTCAGGACTTTTGAGGTTGGAAGTGACAGAAACCCAGCTCACTGCGACTTAGGCAAAAGGTCTATGTATCCGAGGAGTCAGTGTCTTATAGGAAGATGACAACTCACCTTTCTTTTTTTTAATTTTTTTTATTTTAAAGATGTGGGATACAATTCAGGGCTAAGGTTCTGGTGAGATTCAGTCCCACAAACCTCTTCATCTAGCTGTTCTTTTGTATTCTTTGTCATGTCCTTTGCTAAATGATAAACCATCAGATATGTTTTCCTGAGTTTTGTGAGCCATCCTAGCAAATTATTAAACTCAAGGAAGGAGTCATGGGAATCCCAAACCAAAGTCAGTTGGTCAGAAAGAGCAATCTGGGACTTGAAATTGGGGCTTGATGTGGGGGTAGACTTTAACCTGTGGAATCTGAGCGAAGTCGAATTAGTGTCAGCATCGAATTAATGGAATTAAATTGAATTGATTGAGTTGTAAGACAGTGTCTTCGTTCATTTGCATTGCTATGAAGGAATATCCCAAACTGAGTAATCTGTGAAGAGAGAGGTTTATTTGGCTCACAATTCTGATGTCTGGAAAGTTCAAGATGGAGTATTTGTATCGGGCTCTCTCGTAAGCACTCACCCATGACTCACCCCTCTCCTCCTGTTTCTCTGCCTCACCTTATCTATAAGATGTTCACCAAGTCTGAGGTGGCGATTCCTAAAAGTTCTAAAAATCGACTTTCCATAAGACTCTGCAATCCCCCTACTGGGAATGTACCTGGAAGAACTCATATCACTCTATAAAAAAGATACATGCACATGTATGTTTATCATAGCATTGTTCACAATAGCAAGAACATGGAACCAACCATGCTGCCCATCAAAAGAGGACTGGATTTTAAAAATGTGGTACATATACACACTGGAATATTATGTAGCCATAAAGAAGCACAAAATCATGAACTTTGCAGCAACCTGGATGGAATTAGAGTCTATAATACTGAGTGATCTTTCACAGAAACAAAGAACAAAGAGTTCTCACTCATAAGCGGATCTTGAACAACTATGGTAATACTATAAGAAGAGGATTGACAGTAGCGGGAAACTGTTGGGGGGGTGGGGGGAGGTGGAATTGACAGTAGCAGAAATCTGCCTGGGGAAGAGGGGCACACCTCATCAACAAGGGTACCTGCACCATGAATATTTGTATACCTAACCCTGAATTTTACCCCACAATTTTAAAATAAAAAAATTTAAAAGTTAAAAAAAAGTATAACACAGGAGAAAAAAGGCAAGTTATATCAAATTGTCTTTTTTTAAAAATGAAACCAAATAGCTAAGTGGCATCTGTCATGCGGTATAATGAAGACGAAGGTATTAAGACAGCATGGGACTGTTCCTTTGCCTCAAGCAGGTATGCTGCTCTGAGACATAATTTAGGATCTGGGAGAAGAGCCGAAATGAGACAATGACTCTGAGATGCAGAGCAGGCAATGGGTGACAGGGAAGGAGACAGTGGGGTCAAGGCATCAGTGTCGCCCTGCGGGTGGCCTTTGGTTTCACCTCTCCATGGTGACAAGGAGCTCTGGGCCCTTTTCTGATAAGACACAGGGCTCAGAGAAGCTGGAGAGAAGGAGGTTCAATGGGCTCAGAGAGGAGGGCACACCTTGCCCACACCTGCTGCAGCATCTACAGTCTGACATCAGGCAGGTGTCTCTCTGTCTCTGAGCTCTGCTCATGTCCAGAGGGAGGCACAGAAAGCAATCCCCATTGATCAGGGCTACGGTAAACTGAGGTCAGCATCCAGGAGCCTGGCCCAGTGCCTGGTGGATGTCTGTTCCTTTCATCGAGCCATGTCTTGGAGCTCAGTCCCTGTGCCAGTCTGAGGTGTGACTCCAATTATGTTTCCACCTGCATTATTTGGAAAACAAAAATTCCAACTTCTTTCCAGCTCTGCGTGGTTGCAGAATACCCGATCCTGCCATTTTCTCTATATATCTGTTTCCTTCCCTCAAGGGTAGGCTCACAAGGTCTAAGATTGGGTCTGCCATGTCCCCCACTGGGTGCCCCCCACCCAGCATGAAATAAAGACTTCATTATAAAACTGAGTGACCTATCACAGAAACAAAGGACAGAGTATCACATATTCTCACTCATAAGCAGACCTTGAAAATTATCGTAATACCATAAGAAAAGGATTGGTAGCAGTGGGAAACTGCCAGGGGGTGGGGGGTAGAATTGGCAGCATTGGGAATCTGCCAGGGAGAGGGGGACACACCTCATCAACAAGGGTGCCTGCATGATGAACATTTGTATACCTAACCCTGAATTGTACCCCACATCTTTGAAATAAAGTATTTTTAAAATAAATAAATTAGATTTTTAATTACACATCCTAAAAAAATAAAATAAAGAAATAAAGACTCCAAAATATATTTTCAATATTCTAGGAACGGCACCCACAATACCACCTCATTCCCTATCGCTTTACAGTTTGCAAACTTCTTTACAGTTTGCAGGATGTTTTGCTTCTGCTGCATGGTCCATTGAAAAAGTATTGCCAATGAATGAACTGGTCCTTATAGTGGATGGGCTTGGGGCACAGACTCGGAAGTCAGACAACCTGGGTTCAAATCCCCTATCAGCACTTAGAAGTAGGACTTTGGGCCAATTACTATTCTAAGTCTCAGTCTCCCACTTTTAATATAGGGATCATGTTAGAATCTGCTGCACGGGGTCTGTGGCAAAGACGGTAAGGTGAGAGGTGATAGACGCAGAGGACGTGGTGTAGTGCCTGGCACCAAGCAAGTGCCCGGGCAGGTTACCTAGGTTCGTTCCAAGCCTCACTTTACGGACGAAGGTAAAGTGGTGAGGTGCCTTACTGATGAGGTGCCTTACTTCCAGAGAGATGAAGTCGATCACCCAAAGTCACACAGCGAGTCAGTGTCAGGACCAGGACTGGAATTTGCGAGTTTTGACACCAAATGAGCTCCCCTCTCTATTCTGCTGTTGGATGTTTCCAAGTGCTGAACACCACGCTAAGTGCTTTTCATGTTTTACCTCTCATCAGGCCCAAGACAATCCTGACACTGGTCCTATGCCTATTCCCATTTTCCAGATGAGAAACCCAAGACCCAGACATTAAAGTGAGCTGTCCAAGGCCGCTGTGGTCAAGGTGGATGCCCACCCAGGCAGCGGGCACCAGAGCTCCCGTTCCAATCCTCTCACTGCACTGTCTGACCCTCAGTGGCAGTGTTTGTTACTCACCCAGGAATTGCACTGCCTGGTTGTTAAACCATTGTGAGCTTGAAATTGATCACGGTGGGGGTATAGACATCGCAGCAGTTGGCACACACTCTAAATCAGGGCTTTGGTTTTGTTGCTGATGTTGTCAAACCTGACAGCCAGGTTGCCAGCCTCCCATTTTGTTAAACTCTATGGCCCAATTTGTACTTAGGAGATGTTTTTCTCAATCCCAAGTTGCTATTCGTTGGGAAAACTTAAGAGGAAAAACACAAACGGTGAAGAGAGTTTTTCTCATCCTGACACTGGTCTTTCTTTTCTCATCAGGACTGGAGATGCGTGGATGGGTGGTGTCACATAAGGCTTAATTGGTCTCCTGCCTACTGATGGCTGCTGTGCTCCCATGATAATGAGAAGTGTGTTTATCTTTGGCAAATGCCCTCCTGCGTCTCAGCCTGAGAAGGTATAAGCTGATAGTCATAGCACATAGCGAACCCGCATCCAGCAGACACTCCACAGAGACATTGGCATATTCCTCCAGTATGTATTCATTCCATTAACAAGCTTCATGCCAGGCTCTGAACCAGTCGCTCAGAGATGAGTCAATGATCATCAGCAGTCCTTGTTCTTGGGGGTCTCACAGCTTCCAGAAGAGACTGACAGAGCAGGAAACAATTTGGAGACTTGGTAGAAAGTGTTAGAATCTCTATGCACGAAAGTATAAGGGTCAATCCAAGGACAGAGAACTTTCATCTAAATCAAAGAAGACATCACTTGTGCAGGGATAGTTGGATATACAAGAACCTACAGATGACTTCCCAAAAAAGTAAAGGGGAAATGAGTATTCCCAGCACAGAAAATTATTTATGCATTTTTGCATCTATCTGTAGGTTGTCGTATGTCTTCTTTTGAGAATTATCTATTCGTATCCTCTGCCCATTTTTAAATGGGTTTCTTTTCTTCCTTTCAGTTTGTTTGAGTTCCTTATAGAGCCTGGATGTTAGGCCTTTGTCAGATATACAGTTGGCAAATATTTTTTCCCATTCTGTGGGTTGTCTCCCAATCTCTTGATGGTTTCTTTTGCTGTGCAAAAACTTTTCAGTTTGATGAGGTCCCACTTGTCTATTTTATCTTTTATGGCACACACTTCTGGTGATTTAATCAAGAATTGGATACCTACTCCAATGTGCATAAAGATGTTTCCTGCGTTTTCTTCTAGGATTCTTATAGTTTGAGGTTTTATGTTTAGGTCTTATACAACACATCATTATAACAAAGTAAAGTGAAAAAAAATTATCAACCTGCATACACACACACACACAAAGGCCTGCAGGGGTTAGAAAACAGAATGTTTTTGATATCTGCCAGCTGAACTCCTATCTGGAGTTCATGGCCCATATTGGATTGGGAGGGTGATGAGAGTGGAGAGATGCCCAGATGCCAAGTTACTAAGCCTGAAAAGTCAGGTGTATTTGTTATCTACTGTGGTGTAACAAGCATTACAGAACTTACTGACTTAAAACAATAAATCATTTATTATCTCTCATAGTTTCTGTGAATCTAAAATCTGGAAGTAGCTCGGTTGGGTGCTTCTGACTCAGGGTTTCTCCTGCAGTTACATCGGATGTCAACCAAGGCTGCTGTCATCTGAAGGCTTGACTGGGGAAGGGGAATCCACTTTCAAGGTGGCTCACTCATATGACTGACAACTTGATGCTGGTTCTTGACTGAAAGAGAGTTGCTTGCATGTCCTCACAGCATGAAGACTTGATTCCTCCTGAGTAGGTGATCAAAGAGATTGAGAGAGAAGACACAATGTTTTTCTATGACTTAACCTCAGCTGCCACACAGCATCATTTCCACTGTACTCTATGGATCATACAGACCAGCTCTGATTCAGTGTGAGAGAGGAATACACTAAGGCATGCTCACCATGAGACAAGGATCATTGAGAGCCATCTAGGTGGCTGACTGCCACATCAGGTTGAGAGTTGATCTCAGAGCTAATGGGAGGCAGGTATTGGAACAGGAAACAAGAGTATATTTTCTTCTTGAACATCAAAAGCTGCCTTGACAAAGAGCAAGCTAGAATAATGCAGTAGACTAACACTGGGCATTGCATCCTAATTCCTGAAAATTATCTTGAAATTCTCAAATAAGTTCCACCACCTGTCGTCTGAGTGACCTTGGGCAAGTCACTTCCCCTTAGCTTTAGCTTTCTGTTCTGTAAAATAGGATTCATTTTTTACCTTGCTCAAAGTGTCATCAAAAGTCTTAGCAAAATAAGGTGTTCAGAAGGTTTAGCACAGGGCCAGGCACCCATGTGTTAACAGGAGCAGCCACTATGATTATCAGCATGATGAATACCAACACTTTGAGCTGAAGACGGACTATCCATCCATTTCTTAGAGGGAGACAAACAGTTCCTTTGAGGCAGGAGTCCCATGCCTTGCAAAATCCAGATGCCCTGCCATGTCACTGTCTAGGAATTCACCTTCCTAGATAAATCAGAAAGTGTAGCTAGAAATCAGACAGGCAAGTTCAAGCTCTAGCTGCACACCTCCTCAGTTGACCTTGAGCAAATCACTTCACTCCCTGAGCCATTTCCTTGTTTCTAAAATGGAGATAAGGCAACCAGGTATTAACTAGACAAGCACTTGCCTAGTGCGTGATACTTTACAGTGAGTGCATGCTCCCTTCAATATGCTATTGTTAACCAAAGTGTTTGCGTACTTAATTAGTGCCACGGTAATAAGCACAGTGGCCTGAACACAGCTGTAGAATCAAACAGAGTTGGGGGAACACCTCATCAACAAGGGTATCTCCATAATGACCATTTGTATACCTGACCTTAAATTGTACCCCACATTTTTAAAATTAAAAGAAAAAAAGATTGAATCACATCCCATGACCCACCTGTGAGGACTCAGATGAGTTAATCAACCTCTATCAGCTTCATCTTTCTCTTTTTTAAAAAAATAGAAGCTGGGCTCGGTGGCTCAGCCTGTAATCCCAGCACTTTGGGAGGCCAAGGTGAGTCGATTGCCTAAGCCTGTGGGTTCGAGACCAGCCTGGGCAACTTGGCGAGACCTCATCTCTACAATAAACAAAAAATTGGTAGGGTATGGTAGTGCACACCTGTAGTTCTGGCTACTTGGAAGGCTGAGGTGGAAGGATCACCTGAGCCCAGCAGATTGACGCTAGGGTGCCCGTGAGTATGCCACTGCACTCTAGCTTGGGCGACAGAGTAAGACTCCAACTCAAAAAAAAAAAGGTACAAAATAATTTCACTACCTCCCTTATAGGGTTTGGGGACTATTAATATGTGCCTGGCACATTATAAGCACTGGATAAAAGAGAACCTTGACTACTGGCAATTTCTTTTGATTGATGGAACCTCTGCTTGGCCATAAAGATATGCCCAAGGGTCAGAAAGTGTGCACAAAGAACCAGACATTGAGGGGAATAAACAAATATCCAAAAACTTAAATTTTTGAAGTTATAAGGTCAAAATTTCAGGAGGAAAGATTAACGATGTGATGCATTTATCTTGGAAATAATTAATACCCAATGGATGGAGATGGAATAACGATTGTGCTGAGGACTCACATCCTTCAACCACAGAAAAGACACCGACGAAATTGATCTACAGGCTGGAGTCGATTTCCGACTTTCCTGTGATCATTTGCAATGACGAACTGCTTGTTAATCAGTCCATGATTTCTCTCAGGAGCTCTGGTGTTGGCCTCATCTCTGGAGGTAAGGGAATTGGGAACCAGAAGGAGTAAGCGAACCAATGCAATGACTCAGACGTTTCGGCACCTTCGCCCAGTCTGGGGCCAAAATACACGGATTCATTTATATGGTTTTTATGTTGCTCAATCCATGTAATCAGGACAGCAGTGATGGGAAGTTAAAACAGATGCCATTCATCTGACACATACATGAGGAGGAGATGGACAAGGCGCAGGAAGCAGGAGGATTCATGGGTGCCATGGGTGTGGCCCCCTCACAGTCCTGCTTTCCAACAGCACCCTCAGTGTTGACTGAATGACATTTGGACCCATGTAGAGGAAACTATCTTATGGTGGACTTGTAGGCATAATCTTCACCAAAATCCTAGAACAGAAGCATGCAGGTGACTTTAACAAAGGAAAAACAAGCCGGGTGTGGTGGCTCATACCTATAATCCCAATATTTTGGGAGGCTGAGTTGCAAGGATTGCTTGAGCCCAAGAGTTCGAGACCAGCCTGGGCAACACAGTAAGACCTCACCTCTAAAAAAAGATCCAGAAAAAATTAGCCAGTTTTGGTGGCTTGCCCCTGTAGTCCCAGCTACTCAGGAGGCTGAGGTGGAAGGATCACCCGACCCCAGGAGGTCAAGGCTGCAGTGAGCTGTGATTGTGCCACTGCCCACCAGCCTGGGTGATAGAGTGAGACCCTGACAAAGAAAAAAAATAAAAAAGGAAAAACAGACTTTTAATAATGCCAGCACTGTCCCTAAGTATTCTATCATCAAAGGACTAGCTCTTACGTAAAATCTTAGTTTCAGGTTCAACTAATTTATTCCCTAATTAGTCAATACAACTTCTTGATTGAGTCTCGAGTGTCCAGCAAAGATCTTTTGGATGATGGCTACCTGGACAGCCTTGAGGCTGTGTCCCCACAGGTCCTTCAGGAATGGTCTTGAAGAGCACACTGAGGAGGGAGGATGTGAGTTGAGACCCAGGCTTATAGCACTGGGCAGTTCATTTCCTTTCTCTGATCCTATTGCCTTATCTGTAGAATGGTAGAGTGCCCATCTCTTAAGGTTACAAGGATAAAACAAGATGGCATTCCTGAAACATGTAGCACATAGTAAAGACACCACAAACATAAGTGGTTATAATCGTCATGAGGTTGCACAGAAACCCACTGCCAAAAATGAACAAGCCATTACTTTGGAGTGATGTTTCTCCTACCGAACTTTGATCAAATTAACCAACTGTAGCAATTATAGACCTGCTCTATTAAGAAGGTTTTTTTTAACGTTGTTTGTAGTTGGAAACAAACAAGTGTTGAGAGCCCGCAAGTCCAGTTTGCAAGGTGTCTTGGCTCAGCAGATTTAAATAAAGAACAGTGTCTTTTATTCTAGCAAGTATAGGAAAGGGAGGGGAAGGGAAGAGAAGAGAAGAAGGAAAATAACATTTTTTGAGTATCTACGACGTGCCAGGTACTGTCTTAGACTTCACGTGTATTAACCATGACATTGAAACCCAAGGCGTAAATAAATTGCCCAAGGACAGAGAGCTAGCAAACTGCAAAGTCAAGATCTGAGCTCAAGACCGCTAGAGCCAAAACCTTTGCTCTACTCAGTGCTGAGGCCGACATCCTGACCTTTCAGCTAGGGTCCCTCCCCAACCTGCCTGGTAACTTTGTCCCAGAACTCAAAGGATTAGTGAGATGAAAGTCTTAGTAACACTCAGTCCAAAAAGGCCCAATTTTCCACTATAAGTAACAGGTCCCAAAGAGAATCTGATCATGAAATCTATTATGCTCTTAAGTATGAACAAGTATGATACAAACAGTGCTGGTATTAGGCAGTCTCCATGGAGATCAGCAAAAGTACTCAATTGTTTCTGGAAATGATTAGAACAATTTGCAGCTCTTTCCACCTCCCTGCAGTTGAGTGACAGGAAGGAGCTCAGGCCCAAAGACAGCTCTCCAAGTAAGTGAGATTCAAGAAAGGTGCTTGAGATAGACCAAGTCATCAAGCAGCAAATCAAGATTTCACTGCCAAGGTCATCAGTATTATACTTTCTGAAATACACCTTAAGAAAAGAATGTTTTTCTATTGCATTTAAATTGCAATCCAAACTCTGGAGCATGGCCTAGAAGGAGCAACTCCATAATTCCAGCCATTAAAACATGACAACTTGGTCTCATTCCCCCACTCTCATGCTCACGTCCCTCCAATCACAACAGCATTTCTTCTGCTTTACACACACACACACACACACACACACACACACACACACACACACACACACACACAAGGCAGGTCACTTGCTCCTCGGAGGCTTCACATCTGCTGTTCCCTGTGCTGGGCATGTTCTTCTAGGCTAGATCTTACAAGCTCAAGTCTTTCCTCTAATTGAGTGATAGCTCCAACGTCAAGTTCCTAGGCCCCTCCCTAACCATGGCCCAACCATGCTGCCTTCCCTCCCCTTTCACTTTCCATCACAAACCTTGTTTTCCTTACAATAGCACATTAGGATGTGATATATTTCTCTTTTGTTGTTGATGGTGTTTGGTTTCGCTGTCAGAAGGCAAATTCTGTGATTGACAAGACCCCACCTGTTTAGTTCACTGTTTTCCCTGCCTAGGATGGAGCTGTGCATTTTGTAAACATTCAATAAAGATTTTTGAATGAAGAAAAATTATCAGTTTGGTATAAGAAGAGGGAGAGAGAATTTGAAAAGAACCGTATGGTTTTACACTTCCATATTGTTCTCTCTGCCTGGAAGATTCTGAAAACCGAATGAATTCCTAGTCAGTTTCAAAGTCCAGTTCAAAATCCCATGCATTTCCGCCACTCTTCCACAAGAAGCAAATGCTGACTTTCTGTGCCATCTATCTTGTACCTTGATTTTCACCCACCACACTGTATCGCCTCTATTTACTTCTATGTCTGTCTCCACGAATTGCACATGAGATCCCCGTGGGCAGAAGCAGCCATGGAAGTCTTGTATTTCACAACTGGGACAATGTCTGGCCTATGAGAGGGGCTCAGTGAATGCCCTGGAAATAGAATTGCATGAATTAAATCCCATTAGAGAAAACTATTTTTAAATGTCCACAATCCATGAAGGACTGCCACCTAGTTTATTTCAATGTAATAGCTGTTTATTCAACAAAATCTGCAAATAAAGGCATCCAGAATGGTATAATGGACATTGGATACACAGAAGGGAAAGGATGGAAAGGGAGGAGGTATGAAAAAAATCACCTATTGGGTACAATCTGCATGAAGGAGGGTGATGGGTACACTTAAGACCCAGACTTCTTCACCACTATACAATGCATCCAGGTAACCAAAAGTCATTTGTACCCCTAAAGCTACTGAAACCTAAAAAGCATTCATAACTACAACAAAAATCCAACAAGTGATAAGACTGCCCAGGAACTGTAGCGCATTTGGAATAAATAAATGTAAACCTCTGTCCTTAATGACTGTCGTTGATAACTTGGCTGGGGCAAACTACTGCAATAGAGCATTAAAAGTGTCAAAATGTCAGGCTCGGTGGCTCAGCCTGTAATCCTGCACCTTTGGGAGGCTGAGGTGAGTTGATTGCCTGAGCCCGCAGGTTCGAGACCCGCCTGGGCAGCGAGACCTCATCTTTACAATAAATAAATTAAAAAAATCAGCCGGGTGTGGTAGGGCATGCCTGTAATTCCGGCTACTTGGAAGGCTGAGGCGGAAGGATTGCCGGAGCCCAGCAGGTAGAGGTTGCGGTGGCCGGGAGCGGCCACTGCACTCCAGTCTGGGCGACAGAGTGAGATTCCAACTCTAAATAAATAAATAAATAAATAAATAAAAATAAAATAAAAGTGTCAAAATGTTATACAGGGCACCCCATTTGTATTAAGCCTTATGCTGTGTCCTGGGAATTCAGAGGGGTGAATGTTATCTGCATAATAAGCACCACGCCTTGTGAGAGCAGAAAAGGAAAATCAGTGATCATTGTGAGATCGGGAATGGCCTTTGGGAGAAGAGGTTTCATCGGGTCTTTGAGGCATGAGCATGCGTCAGTCAAAAGGGATCGGGATGAGCCCAGGACTTTCCTGTTGCAAGGTGATGAGGAAGGGTGGACCCGCATGGAGGAAGCCTGGAGGAAAGGCTGTGAGAGAGGAGAGAGAGTCAACAGATGAGAAAGACCCCAGTGGCTGGAGTGCTTGGAGACCTCCCGAGAACAGCAGCCGTCTGCTTGCTGCCACTATTTGCAGCTAGATGTGAGATGTTGGGGTCTGGGTCATACAGGCCTGCCAGGAGATTTCAGAAATGGAGTTTTCTCATCATTGTGGGGTGCCCAGTTCTGTCCTAGCTAGTTGACCAGCTGGTCAGAGGAGGGTTTCCCCAGTCTAGGTTCATCTATGAAATGACTGCACCTCCTCATGTAAGAAGGCTCTGTCGATCACCCTGAGAACACCTTTAAAGACCTTAGGGTTCTCTTGGGGATAGAACAGGCCTTCTGGTCAACCATAAAAGCCTGGCAGATGAAATCTGAGATCCTAGCCCTTCCTCAGTCTGCAACTCTGGGTGTTTCTCCTTCACTCCAGATACCTTAATACCTTCTTCTGAGAGATGGGACTGTAGCACCTGCCAATCAGGAGGCTCAAATGTCCTGTCCTGTCCTGTGCTGTCCTGAGGCTCAAATGGAATAACACAGTGTTTCCCAATGAGCAGGCTGAAGAACATTCATGGATAGAAATAATCATAAATGGTACTAGATGCGGTATTGACAGACCTCTTGATTGCTTCAAGAAGAAAGTCTCCATGTGGCGCTAATAGCTATAACACTTCCTCTACCCCTTGCGATCTCTCTTTTCACAAGAGTCAGAACAGAAAGCTTTGAACTCAGAGCTATGCAAGGTAACTGCATGTGAAGAGTGACTGCACCGTCCTCATGCTCACCACAGACTCCTGCGTGTTTCCTTTACTCTCTGCATCCGTCCTATATAATGCCAGTCTCTCCTACATGTTTTATTCCATGTCAGTCACTGAAAGTCACTCAACAGGTTGGGTATGGTGGCTCACGCCTATAATCCTAGCACTTTGGGAGGCTGAGGCAAGAGAATAGCCTGAGCCCAGGAGTTCGAAATCAGCCTGGGCAATGAAATGTGGCAAGACCTTATATCGACACAGATAAAAAAAAATTAGCTGAAATGGAAGAATAGGTGAGAAACTGTAGTTGTAGCTACTTGGAAGGCTGAAGTGGAAGGATCGCCTGAGCCCAGGAACTGAGGCTGCAGTAGCCATGAGCATGCCACTGCACCCAAACCTGGATGACAGAGTGAGACTCCGACTCGAAGAAATAAAAAGAAAAGAAAAAGTCATTCAATGAAGATCCTGAGGGCTGTTTTGCAAGTCTTCTATTTCTTTCTGTTGGACTGTCATATGTAGAGACTTCGTGGCTCTTCTTTGGTTAGAATTCACTAGCATTATCTTTTTTCCATTATGTTTATTTTTTATACTTATAGCCAGTAAAGCTGCATTTTTATTTTGGGTGCTGATATGAAGTTTCCTTTTAAAATAAATGTGTTCAAAGAAGATATACGGGCAGCCAACAGACACATGAAAAAGTGCTCAGCCTCACTCATCGAGAAATGCAAATCAAAACCACATTGAGATAACACCTAACCCCAGTAAGAATGGCCATCATTAATAAAACAAACAACAAGAGATGCTGGCGGGGATGCGGAGAAAAAGGAACGCATCTACACTGCTGGTGGGAATACAAACTAGTGCAAACTCTTTGGAAGACAGTGTGGTGATTTCTGAAAGAACTAGAAATTGACCTTCCATATGGCCCAGCAATCCTACTGGGAATATACCCAGAGGAACTCAAATCATTCTATTAAAAAGATACCTGCACACGCATGTTTGTTGCAGCTCTGTTCACAACAGCAAAAACATGGAACCAACCATGTTGTCCATTGAACTAGACAGAATAAAAAAAAATGTACATAAACAAAATGGAATATTATACAGTCATAAATAAGGACACACATATGGACTTCGCAGCAACTTGGATTTAGAGTCTAGCATACTCAGTGGCCTATCATAGAAACAAAGAACAGAGTACCATATGTTCTCACTCACAAGCGGACCTTAGACAATTATCATAATACTATAAGGAAGGGATTGGCAGCTGAGGGAAGCTGCCAGGGGAGGGAGGGGCACACCTCATCAACAACGGTACCTGCATAATGAACATTTGTATACCTAACCCTGAATTGTATCCTACATCTTTAAAATTAAAAAAAATCAAAAATAAATAAATAAAATGCTTTCATTTTCTTCCAAGTGAGTAAACAATACTGGTGGAACAAAGCTCCGACGCAGTGTGCACAGCTATGACTGGGTACAGACGTGGTAGATATGGAGAAGGTGCAACACACGTGACTGGAACTCAGTACATTCTGAGTAAAGGATAAGACAATGATTTGTAAACAGCAAAGGAAGCAGGTCTTGTGTGTGTGCATTCTGTTATCAAGTCATTAAATTGATCCACACTGGGAAGGCACCCAGCCTCATAATTCAGCAAGCAGGACACAGCACAGTGCAGAGTGGCCCATGGGCACCCAGCGTGGCCTGCTTTCTAGTTCCACACATCTGCGAGGGAGCAAAGGCTGGAGCAAATCTGTCTGATGACCGAAGTCCTAAACTTGACTCCGTTTTCCCAAAGCAACAGCTCATGGGGCGGACTTGGTTGTGACTTCCTTTGTCTAGTGAGATGGCCACAGAGCAGCTCGGGTGTGCAGGGGACAATGAGAGGCAGACACTTACAGTGTCCTTGGATGGAAGGAACCCTGAGGACCATCACATTAGCCAACTTCTCATCAGTTTTCACTGACTCTGATGCGAGATGAAAGACCCATGATCTCCCCTGAGGGAATTAGCTGGGAAGAAATTTGCAAAGGAACATAGTGGGCAGGAATCACTGATAAACTACAGAAATACAGAGTTCTTTCAAGTTTGCCTGTATCCAACATCATGAGTGGAAGTCCTAGCATGAGGGTGAGGGAATTGGAGGACCAGCAAACAGATGCTGTGGCCCCGGGGCCAACAGCCTAATTGCAGAGGGAGATGGGAGAGTTTCCTAGAAAATAACTCAGACTGCGTCCACAGGTAGGCTGGACACACACCTGGGTGGGTCCGGCATACAGAAAGAACGAGCCAATCAGTGGCAGGAGAAACATGACACTTCTGATGAGCAAATTCATCTCAAGATGACTCAGGACAAAGCCTGCATTGCCAGAGGAGATAAATGGTCTCAAGGACAATGAGGTGCTGGCCAGACAGTGGGACACCACGTGGGTGTGTCGGTGAGGAATACACAGAGGTGAACATGTGCATCTCCTGCTCAGTCAACACAGTCCCCATTACGTGTTACCCGTCATTAAACACCCGTCAGGATAAGCCACTTTCAGTTTACTAATTTGCCTTCTGTCATAAAAAATTGCACTGAGAAAGAGTGACAGCTCTCTGTTGTTCCTAATTAAATCACAATACAACCCGGGCTGACCCCTCTGACCAGCCACCCTGAGGAAAGAAACAGCGCATGGTCTGCAGATTCCCTTACACAAAGATGCTTGGTTTTGCCGGTCAGGTGACTTGCCCTTCTCCAGAAAATAGAAAGAGAATTGTCCGCCCTCAGCATCTCCAAAGAGGTAAGAAATTGATGCTTGATATCATCACTGACCCTCACCTTTGCTCTAGGGCAGCTCATACCTGGCAATGAAGACTTCCCACTTTCCAGGCAGCCATCTTTTCATATTCCCCGAGGCTGGCTCTAGACTGTGGCAGACACCCTCTGTCCAAGTGAGCTCTGCCACCCCAGGGATGGCAGAAAACTGAAAGTAGGGTGGGTCGATTAGGAAGGATCTGGGTTGACGAGTTCTGAAACAACCATGTTATTAACAATTGAATGAATCCCCCAGTGAGGCTGGTCTTAGAGAAGTGGTTCCTTCTAATTTGGTCAAAGCCCTCAACCATCTTTTGTGCCTCCGTGGATCAGTGACAACCACCACTTGGAAGGGCAATGCCCAGTGGCAGTACATGCCCCAGCAAGGAGCCTGGCACTGCTGCAGGGGCTGTGCTTACTAAGGAAGCAGGCACAGAGGCCAACATTAGCAGGCTTGTGTGTGAGCCTCTGAGAGGCACCAGGGAGACCTCAAGAAACCTCTTGGCATGGAGACAATTCCTCTCAGCAGGCAGGGATGGCCCACCAGTGGAATCCAGTCTTTAAAGTTTCCATGGCCTCTTTTGCATCCACAGATAATGGGACCCAGCAAAACTCAGGCTACCCGCATCCAGCAGCTGGGAAACTGAAATTCCCCAGGATAGATTTCTGCTTTGAGAGAAGAATCCTATGGTGCCCACCAGCATGGGGTCTTGGGGCAGTTGCAAATCACCTTTGAGTCCCACCTTCCCCCTCTCTACTGTGGGACGGTTCCTAGTTCCCGTGTACATGTGTGAAGAGGAGTAGGGAGAACAGATGTGACCTGGTGTCAGCTCACACCCAGGCAGCTTCTATCTGAGCCTGCTATCAGAACTTCTTGTTTTTGATGACTCATCAAGTGTATTTGCCTTCTTCCAAATGATGACTACCTTCCAGTATCTACCTTTTGATCTTTCCCCAATGTATTCGGGTAGTTTGTTAGAAGATATATATTCTGTCCAGTTATTGCTGTTGTCTGTGAGAGGGTGGGCCAATAGGAGCCATTATCAGAAAGCTAGTGAAGGAAGAACCGGAAGGTGAAAGCATCTGAGCCATTCCAGAGCACTGCAGAGTCTACCTCTACAAGCTCTCAACTCTGGAGTTTGAGCTTAGATCATTGAAGTGGAGGAGAAAGGAGAAGTGAGGTAGTGAGGTCATCTAAAGGATGAATGTCCAGGATGCTGTATTAGTCATCTATTCCTGCAGTGAAACTTACCCTAAAACATAACGGCTTAAAACACCAACAAATGCGTATGTAGTTGAGGTCCCTTGATGTAGGGATGAGTCCCAGCTCTGCAGTCATCCATTGCCCCAGAGCAATAATGTGCTGTGTGCATTTTACTGGAGAATCCGCAGAGGAAGGGGAGGGGAGCTTTACATCACACACACGCACACACACGCACACACACAGCAGATGACTCCTTTCAGTATTTCGGATCCTGCTCGTGCTGACAGGGAATCTTCCCTCAGCTTCATTTCTCCCTTTCCTCCTCCGAATTTTCTTCTTCTTGTCTGTTCTTTCTTTATTTGTGGGATCTACAAATAATTTTATTGAAATTGAACAAATAACAGCAGTGTTCCTAGGCTGGGGGCCACCTTCCCCAAACCATTTCCCACATTCCAGAAGTACAGAGCTTGCACAGTATTTTTTTTTTTAAGTCATCTCTATATAGAAGTCAGACTCTGGCCCAATATCATCAAGCCTTCACATTAAAAGTATTCCTTTTATGATTTTCCTCTCCTTTTTGCACCCTACCCAGGGGCTCTAGTACTTTCCCTTGACTGATCCTAAGTGCATGGGGATTATTATAGGGGAAGGGACCATGGGATCACTGGTAGCTTTTGGCACCAGCCTTAGAGTGTTGTCCCTTCCCAATTGTGGGGGTGGGGGAGGTGAGGAAGGGCTGGTGCAAAGTCATGGGGGATTAGACAGAATAAATGGAATAGAGTAACTCCCATGGGTACAAGCAGCCATAGCGCGTCCCGACACTGGTCTGTACCTCTCAACTTTTCAACTGGGGTGGGGGTGGGGCAACAACTAGTTGCAGCAGGGGGATCAGCCCAGGTGGAGGGAGAAGCTGCCCACACTAGTCCTCACTCCTATTGACAGGTAGCAAACTGTCCATCCCTCTGAAGGTGGAAACAGATGGCAGGGAGGCGGCAGTCAGCGCCACCCTGTCCTGTCTCAGCCTGAGCTCGCAGGTGCCACCACCACAGCTGCCTTCTGTAGGACTGGCTGTCTCTCACCTCCTAATTTTGTAAATCTCTACGTGAATCTAGTCCAAGCTTGCTGCCACCCCACAGTGAGCTTACTAAAACCTCGTTTTGACAAAGTCAGTCTAATTTCTCCTTATAAGGGAAGTCTCAGGACTGCTGCTATCCTTTCTCCAGATGCTACATAGACATGAAATCCCTGGCTCAGGGTAAGGATGCACTAACTGGAGTCTTCTTCCCCTTCCCGCCTCGATACTTATCAAATATGGAGTCAAGGAGGCATGGGCATCGGAAGTAATGTACCACTTCAGAAAATGCCGCTGACTTAGTCTCTTTTCTGCCCAAAAGTCAGCTCGCAAAAGTTCAGGTGTGTCCACTCTGAGTCATCGAGGCAGCAGAGAAAATACCAGGACTGTAGTCAGTTACAGATCGGTCACCCATCCACTGGGTGCTCTTGGGAAAGTGTGTTTATGACCCAGGACATTGACTTTCTTATCTGAAATGGTACAGAATAAAAGGGTAAGAATAAATGGCCCCACTCTTAACAATGTTGTAAGGCTTAAAAGTGGCAATAGGTGAGAAAGACCATTTAGTAAACTGGATACCCATGGAGGTGGCTTTCATTATTTTACATACCTCAATAAGAATCAGAAAGCCAGATTTAGTAGTTAAATCCTTCTGGAGAGAGCTAAGTTGAGCACCCAGTACTGCCCACTAACCACACTACTTCAGAAGAATGACCTCACCTCCCTGAGCCTCAGTTCCTTAAGAATTAAATGGTGGTGGGGAAGAGGGATGGTGGGTGTGCATAGTGAGTGTATGATGACTACTGTCTCTAAGAATATCACAAGGATCAATGAGAAGGAGAAAAATGTATAGATCATACATGGCTGTTTCTTTTGGGCAAACAGTTTCAGTTTAATATACCTGGCTAAGAGCTGCCATAGTTCTACTTTACCAATGACATTTCACATCATAAGCTTGTTCTAGATTTCAAGAAAAGCCCACACTTCACCAGTGTGCAGAATATACACATAACAATACTGCACTTATATTTCCTAAATCTATAAAAATTAAAAACACATTTTAAAAGAATTTGATCAGTCTCACTGTATATATTAATATATTTTACTTTATGCCCACAAAATAACAAAAGCTCATTATAGAAAATTTGGGCAAAAATCCATTATTCTGTAATTCAGAGGTTTATTCAAACAAATGTGTCAGTTGTCTTCCATGAGTCCACCTCTTTGCACTGTAGCAGAACACAAGACAGACAGGTCTCTGCTCTCTGGAGCTGGCATTCAAATATGGCTAGATCACCAGAAGGAAAATAACTAAACAAGAAAATACTAAGTCGTCGTAAGTGCCGTGATGAAAATCAAGCAGAGATCCAGCCATTCTACACAAAGTAGTTAGAAAAGACCTCCCTGCAGGGGTGACATTTGAGCTGAGGCCAGAATGAAAAGCAGCAAATTGTGCAAAGAACTGGAAAAAGTCTGTTTAAGGCAGAGGGTGCAGCCAGGGCCAGGGTCCTGGAAGGGAAGGAGCATGATACGTTTGAGACACAAAAAGAAGGTTCACGTGTCTGAGCTATAATGAGTGTGGAGAGAATGTGAGAAGAGACTGGAGACAGAAGCAGAGGCTGGATGATAGAAGGTCTTGTTAGCTTTAATATGAGAGTCGAGTTTTAGTCAACTGTAAATGATGACCCTTGGAAGGCTTGAGTGTTTCTAAGACCCCACCATAGAGGAAAAGATTGGAAGGAGGCAAGGGCGAAAGCAGCAGATCCCGTGGAGATGTAATTGCAGTAGTACAGGCAAGAGACAGAGGAGACTTAGTTGATGGTGGGTGGCACTGGAAGAGGAAAGTGCGCAAGTTGGAGTGTGTCTTGGAGGAAGAGTCATCGGGGCTTGCCTACTGGTTGGATGCAGGGTCCAAGGAACATGGGAACTCTGCAGTGACTCCTGGTTTTGACCCAAGCAACTGACTGATGGGGAAGACTGGGAGAAACATAGGTTTCGGGGCAAGGAGGAATGAGGAGAGCTGGGAGACAGAGTCAGAGGTCTACTTTGGCAATGTAGCATTTGCAATGGTCATCAGACATCCATGTGAGATTCTAGAGCAGGCTATTGACTATGTATCAAGCTCATGGATGCGCAGAGACCAGAGACATGAAATTGGGAGTCATTGTCATGTGGCTGGTTGAGATCACCAAGGAAGAGAGGACGTATGCGGAAAAGAAGTCCCCAAATAGTGCTGCGTGGCACTCCAGCTTAGAGAGTTTGAAGAGAAGGAGGAGCTTAAAAGAAGATTGAAAAGGGGCCACTTGTGAAACACAGGAGAATATGGAGTCACAGAAGCCAGGAAGGACTGAGTCAGAAGTTTCTGGGAGGGTGGTAAGATAACACAGGGAACTGACCATTGCCTTTGGAGGTCACTAGTGGCCTAGCAAACCGAACACTCCCAGCTACAGCACACTGCCTCTCAAGATAAGCACTGGAGATCACAGGACAACCCATAAATGTGGTCCTGGGCATCCATCTCTTTTCTCACTGACCCAATGGCCTTCCGAGAGTCCCATGTGCTCTGTGGTCATATGGACTGCCATCAATTCATGGTCCTTCCTCCCTTCTTCTCCCTGCACAGATCCGGCCCTGTGAGACTTTCTGACATTTTCCCAGCCTGAAGCAGGCTGATTCTCACTAAAAGGATTACTTATTTCTGGCTGAAGTTGTATTTTGTACAGAATCCCAAAAGCTTTCCTTAAGGACTGTTCATTTATTTACAAAAGCAAAGTACTGTGGGTATTTCCCTGAAAATAAATCGTGTCTCTGTTTATGATCTGCCAACAGCCTCGAACAATTTTTCAAAGCCATAAATAGCACTTGGAGGTCAATTATAAAAAGTTATTAACTTTGGGAAACATGAGAGTCGAACTTCTTGAAAACACTGAATGCACAAATGCTGATAATCAGAGTTAGGTTTTTGTGATTATGAAAAAGTTTGTTTCTGCTTTATTGTGTGATTTGGAGAAAACCCAGAGCCTATCACAGTTATTTGCATTAACCTAAGATTACAAATATCATGAATTGGATCATAAATGCTTTCTTTTTGAGAGGAAAAGAATCTCCACAAATTTAAGAAAAGTGAGATTTGTTCTGTCACCGTGGTAACTAGTAGTCCTAGAAGCAGATTTTAAAACTTATGCAAATTGACTAACGACAACTTGCCTCAGTGAAGCTGCTTTTGCAAGCCTACCAGTCAGTGGTAGTCCCTCACCTCAAAAAGTCAGCCAAACAGAGACAGACTCCTCTGGAGTTTTCTGGACAAACTCCAGAAAGCAACGGCTTTTAGTACAACCAACCAACAACAGTCAGACTCAGCCTATTTACGCTTCTTAAAGTCCTCCAATCCCTGCTTCCTAAAATTCAGTACAAGGCCAGCAGCTGGATAGACCACATGGCTTGTCCCTTACTATGGGAAGCAATACATTCAGCTTTGTCTTTTTATTTCAGGTATTGAATGATGACCTCATCATCATACAAATTCTGTGTCTCGTGTTTGAATGTTGGGAGGATCAGCCAATCCATCAAGGCATCATACCTGTCACCGTGCTTGGTGCTGGGGACACAAAGGAAAACAGGACACAGTTCATGGCCTAGAGGAACTCTCAGACCTGGAAACCCAGGACGGAAATGTGGTGTGATCATCACAAGACCAGAGGAATATCCCAAGGGCCACAGAAGCCCAAGTGAGGAAGTAAACTCGGTTTTGGAGAGGGAGCCAGGGAAGCATCTCAAGGATGATTTTTAGGTGGGTGTTTCCAGAATAAACGTGCACTTTCCGGATAAAGAAAAACAGGAGGGCATTGAAGACAGAGGGATAGTATGGGCAGAAACATGGGGACGTGAAAGCACCAGCCAGATTCAGAGAAATTAAGAAGTACAGAGAACATGAGCACTCCAGAGAAAATGCGACAGACAGGGAGGGGCTGGGTCTATAAGGGCCAGCCATGCTACACCTGAGAGCTTGGCTTCACCTCACAAAACCTCGGCTTTCTCACTGATAAAATTGAATTAATCGCACGGCCTACCTCTCAGGATTGCTGTGAGAAGTAAATAAAACGAAGTGGATGAAATGTTTGATACACATTACGCATGTAAGCGAGAGTCTGTGTAATCTTTGTTGGACTTTGCCCTAAGGACTTTGGGGGGCAGAGGAATGAGTTACTCACATTTGGGTTTTAGAAAGCGCTCTCGCCGGGCTCGGTGGCTCAGCCTGTCATCCCACGCCTTTGGGAGGCTGAGGTGAGTGGATTGCCTGAGCCCGCGGGTTCGAGACCCGCCTGGGCAACGAGACCTCATCTCTACAATGAATCAAAAATCAGCCGGGCGTGGTAGCACATGCCTGTAATTCCGGTTACTTGGAAGGCTGAGGCGGAAGAATCACCGGAGTCCAGCAGGTCGAGGCTGCGGTGGCCGGGAGTGGTCACTGAAGTCCAGTCTGGGCGACAGAGTAAGACTCCAACTCCAAAAAAAAAAAAAGAAAAGAAAGAGCTCTCTCAGGCATTGTGGGGAAGCTGTGAAACAAAACGTGTGAACAGTTTCCTTTTCTTTTATCACACCCGGCTGATTTTTTTTTTTTTTTTTGATTTATTGTAGAGATGAGGTCTCGCTGCCCAGGCGGGTCTCGAACCCACGGGCTCAGGCAATCCACTCGTACCTCAGCCTCCCAAAGGTGCGGGATTATAGGCTGAGCCACCGAGCCCGGCTGCAGTTTCCTTTTCTAAAGTTGAGGTTAATGATAACAATAAAATTTAATAATAATTATTATTATTGTTATAACAATAGCAGTTAGCAATTCTGAGCCCTTGCTGAGTACCAGGCATTGGAACATCTGTCAACGTGCATTACACGAATTGACTCATTAATCCAAACAACCCCGTGGGGCAGCTACTATCATTATCCCCATCCAAGAGACAGATCCCATCCAAGGCCAATGGAGCAATCCAAGGAAGCTGAGGTTTCTAGGCTTCATGATCAAAAGTCTGTAGCAAGGTCCAGCTCCACCCCGTGCAAAAGCCTAAAATCAGAAACACAGTGGTTTATGTTTTGGTAGATCTGAGCCAGTGAAGTGCTTGTGCACTCATTTATTGACTTGGCACACACTAACTGAGCCCCCATGACTTGCCTGGCATGCCAGCCGATGCTGTTCCCACTCTGACAGAGCTTCTGACAGTAACAGCTAACGTGTACAAAGCATTTGCCAACTGCAGCGAACTTTTCTAAGCACTTCACACCCAACAACTCATTTAGTACTTTCAAAACAAACCTAGGAGGAAGGTGGTGTTGTCATGCCCATAGTACAGAAAGCAAACCAAGGAACAGGGAGATGAAGCCATCTTGCCAAAATCCCACGGTAAGCACCTCCTTACTGTCCTGAGCCTCCATCTGCCTATCTAGAAAACTGGGGAGGGATGTTGGAATCACTTCCCACAAGGTTGTTCTGAGAATTAAGTGACAAAAGCCTGTGTTTACTAATTGTATGGCCTTAGGAGACTCATCTAAATCGGGGTCTCTCTGCCTCCTCTGTAAAACGGGGAAAATCATAGTTCCTGCTTCATAGGATTGTTTAAGGATTAAAGGATATATGTGTTCATAGTGTCTGGAACAGTGCCCAGCCCATAGGGATGATTGTTATCACAAAGAGTTAGCCAGGGTCACTTGCATAGTAGGTGCTCAACAAATATTCAGATTTGGCAAAGTAGAAAAAAGAGCAAGGGTGAGGAGAGCTGGAATAAGAGAGAGGGCCTTGAATGCCTACACTCAGAGGAGAGAGACAAGGTCAGAAGGCCAGCGTGCCCTTCCTACTCAACCCCGCCTCCAGATTTTAGCTCACACCTTTATATTTGTTTGATTCCCCCATGTTCTCTTTGCCCCTGGCAAACACCTCACTGACATTCCCAGCAGGGAGTAGGGCTTTTTTTGGAAGGTCCATGATTTAGACAAAGACATAGAACAAAACCCTCTGGCAGTGATTTGCCAACCTCCTGTAGCCCTGGCAGACACCCCTGAGGAAGAATGGCATGCCAGGGCTGTTAAGAGCATAAAGCAGCAGTGCAGTCAGCTGTAAAAACGATGAGCCATCCTAACTGTTCTCTCCTTCTGTAAATGCCTGTAGACCACCAGATCGAACTTCCCAAGCACCTGGATGAAATCTTTGAAACCACACACAAATAGGTTAGCCTCAAGGACCCACCACTGAGTCACTGCAAGAATTGGGGTGAGCAGTTTCACCTCCTAAACCTCCATTTCCTTATCTGCAAAATGGGAGTTAAAAAGCCTTGTGAGGTTTAAGTAAGATGACGGAGAAGAGTGCGACTAACCCAGACTCACCCCCTGCTGGTGGTGAATCTGAATCTCACTTGGGGAGGAGAAGAAAATCTTAGAACTGTCTGCTTGCAGCTCTCCAGCTTAGGAGTTCTTTCGTATGTGCAAAATTGTATGCATGTGTGTGAACATTTTTCCAGGGGAGAGGCTGATGGCTTTTATTGGATGCTCCAAGAGTCAAGACCCTAAATGCAACAGGGATCACTGTTGCCAGTGTGTGATCTAGGACCCCTTGCCTGGTTGCATGGATAACCTCCCTATGAGCCCCAAAGCTTCCTGGCTGTGCCCTGGGTGGAAGCCACACACTCTGGTGTGTAGTTTAGGATGCTGTCATCCATGTGCTATTTTAGCCCTCTGTCCCAGAATCCTCCTTTGTGGAACAAGGGAGAAAGGAGAACACAGGAGCTCTCCAAGGGGCCTAGTACAGAGCAGATCTTGGTGTCGATGGGTTCCTTTATTTAGTTCTCCAAACAGACCCTTCTAGGACTAGAGTCTGGAGAGAGAAGAAAGGAAAGCCTGGAAGCAGGAACATAAAGCTTTTACCTGTCTGGTCCCAATTTGACCTTGAGTTCCTTCCCATTTTTTCTCATGATGACGCTCATAGGCACTTTGGAGGCCCCTGTTGCGAGTAACCTCACCCTGTAACTCCCTCGATGTGACAAATGCATTTTTCCCTGTCCCCTTCCCCCGCCACCTGCCTTATGTCTATTCCTTGTTTCCAGTCGGTGGGCCATCTCCAACTGCCTTTCACTGAACTCACCTTACCCTTCCCGGTGACCCCATAGGGCAGAGTCGGGATGACCTCACACCTGCCTTCTCACCTGCATTTGATCCACTGACAACACACCTTTGGCCTGCTCGGTGGGAGTGTAGACCCCTTTTCGCTGCTCCCCGGGGAACTTCAGCCTGTCTCTCACCCTTTAGATTACTCAGGCAGGAGGCAGACTCCAGTCTGCGTCATAACACTTTCTACCTTTGTGGGAGGACATTGCTGATGGAAGCACAATTGGTTTTGGCCTCTTTGTCTGCTAGTCCTGCAGCAAGGTCCTGTGCCTCGCTTTGGAATATGACATCCCTTGTCTCAAGGCCTCGGCAGAAGATGAGACCAGAATTATGTTCATTTTAAAAGAAAGTTACAAAAACGAAATGCCACAAGAAATTCCTGCTGGGAGGTGGTGACAGGGAAATGCGGATGGAATTAAGGAGGGCTTCCTAAGGAAAGTGATATTGGAGATGGATCTTGAAGGATAAAATGAACTTACCAAGTGGAGAATGAGAGAAAGGCCATTCCCGATGGCAGAAACCACGTGTGCAAAGACTCGGGGGCATGAGGAAATCCTGTGTCTTTGGCATTTAGTGAACACACACAGCAGATACAGTAAAGTCAAGGACGGGACTCAGGCCAAAAGACCTTAAGTCAAATCCTGGCTCTACCCATTCACTTGGATGACCTTGGTCACTCAACTTGGGCTTCTCAACTGGCCTACAAATTTCTGAACCCAATGGTTGTCCAGCTTCAGACAGCATAAAAACCTCCTGGGAGCTTTTTTAAAAATGAAGATCTTCAAACCTTACTGGAAAAAACGTTGACTCGGTAGGTCTGCCTTGGGACCGAGAATTCTGATGCAGGAGGTCTGTGAACCATACCTGGTAGACTCCAGGTATCCTCTGTCTACAGCTGGTGCTCAGCAAGTGATTAGAACAATGAATGCACGAATCAAGTGAATCATTTTTGATACAGTTTGCCCTGGAAGAATGCTCCCGGAAGTAACACATGGCTGCCTAAAATATCTCTACACATGTCACACCACAAAGGTGGCACTCACCTCACAGAGGTGAAGGGCTCAAATGCATCCTCCCAACCTGAGAACCTAAGTCAGACCCAGTGACAGTGGTGAACGCAGGAAGCCTCCCCAAGAACAAATCTTGTGGTTGTCTGAAGCCCCCTGTGTATTCACTGTGGAGATGAGAAGGAGCTGTGGAAAGCTGAAAGTCTTAGATCAAACAGGAGGAAGGACACAGGGCTGTGGAGTCAAACACACCTGGGTTTCAGTCCTGGCAAGTCATCTTTCACCTTTTTGAGAGTCAGTTTCTTCATCTGTAAAATGGAAACAATGTGATCTTGGAGACTTTTCCTGGGCTGGCGATATGCACATGATGCTCTCGGGCTGCTAGACAGAGGCGGGGGCAGCTTCCGGTCCGCCAGGTGACCACAGCAGAGAGTGAGTGACCAATGAGGCAGGCCAGACTCAGCTATGATGCTAGGTAGGTTAGCGGTACAGACACTCCTTGACTTACAGTGGGGTCACATTGCAGTAAACCTATCATGAGCTGAAAATACCTCAAGTTGGGGGTGCATTTAACATATCTAACCTACCAATCATCATGGCTCGGCCCAGCCTGCCTTAAGCATGTTCTGAACAATTGCATTAACCTATTGGTTAACCTATTCTAGCACCCCAGCACACCATAGCATATCGGTTCTTCACCCTGGTGACAGTGTGGTTGATGGGAATCTGTTGTTCTTCCTGCTGTCCATCAGCATGAGAGAGTACCTCGCCACGTATCACTAGCCCAGGAAAATTTCGCAACTCAAAATTCCCAGTTCAGTTTCACCTGAATGCGCATCACTTTTGCACTGTAAATTCGAAAAATCACAAGCCGAACCATAGTAAGTCGGGGACCATCTGTACCAAATACATTGTGACTTATCATACTTTCTGTTTGCGATGGGTTTGTCGGACATGACCCCATTGCAAGTCCAGGAGTTTCTGTTCTCCCTCTTTTCTGTCTTCCCTTGTTTCTGCAGTGGCAGGATCATAGCTAACTGCAGCTTCAACCGCCTGGACTCAAAGTGGGCCTTCAGCCTCAGCCTCCCATATAGCTGGGACTACAGGAATGCACGACCACACCAAGCTAATTTTTTTTTTTAAGAGAGAAGGTCTCACTGCGTTGCCCAGGCCAGTCTTGAACTCCTGGGCTCTCAAGAAATCCTCTTGCCTTGGCCTCCCAAAGTGCTGGGATTTCAGGCATAAGCCATCACACCTGACCAAGACGTGCTCCTTAGTGAAGTTTGCTGCATGCAAGCCATTTTACCAAGTGTATAACATGCATTAAACCCTCTAATTCTCACAATAACTCTGTGAGGTGAGGTCTTTTACTGTTGCCCCCACTGAAGGAGAAGAAAACGTGTGAGGCCATTGAGTTAAAGTGAGGTCATCGGGGAGGACCCTAACCCAATATGACGGGTGTCCTTTATTTTCTAAAAAAGGGGGACATTTGGAGACAGAGACAAATGCACAGAGAGGACAACAGGAAGAGACACAGGGGAGGCCGGCCACATGCTAGCCAAGAAGACAGGCCTGGAACAGATGCCCCCGATAGCCCTCAGAAGGAGTTAGTCCTGCTGAGAGCTTGATCTCGGACGTCCAGCCTCCAGGACTGTGAGACAATACATGTCGGTTATTTAAGCCACCCAGTTTGTGGTACTTGCTATAGCAGTCCTAGGAAATTAATACAGCAATGAACATTTTAAGAAGTTGAAGCAACATGTGTGAAACCACAGCAAGACGGGCAGAGAGTGGTGTCTGATGCCCAGTCAATGGCTGTCTGTACTCTCTTTTTGCCTGTCTCTTTCCTTCTTTTTTTTTTAAATTTGTTTATTATAAAGTTGTGGGGTACACGTGAGGATCTCCTGCATAAGTAGGTTGCATGCAAGTGAAGTTCAGGTTTCCAGCTGGCCTTCACACTCCCTGGTCGTGGACCAGGTACCGATTGTGTTGTCACATGTCCCATCCCGCCTGTCCCCTTCTTGAATCTTAGCCCAACTTCTGTCTCCTTCATCAGCTCACCTGCCCTGTCTTGGTGTCTCTGTTTGTCTCTGCCTCTCTGTCCTTCTCCACGTGCTACTGTTCTCTTAAAGTCAGTGCTCAGAGCTTCTCAGAGACCTCCTTTCCCAAGTCATCTCCTTGGGGGCCACCTGGGAACATCACTGTTTTCTCCAACATACAGAAAGGCCCGAGTGTGGTTGAAGGGGGCATAAAAATGGGAAGAGTAAGTGCTGTTTTGAGACATACACAAGCACGAATGAGACACTATCTGTCATGTCTATTAATTACAGAGTCACAAGTGAGTTATGTTCAGAATAGAGGTGCGTTCTTAATTTCAGATAGATGGTCACAAAAATAAAGATGGATTTTTCCCTATCCAACTTCAAGAGTCCCCTGAATTATTTTTTTTCAAGTATCACAATGTTTATTGATAGATACAAGTATATAAAATCAGGGCATGAACATGACTTGATAAATTAAGTAGACTTAATTTTAATACTATGATAGGAGGGAAGAATCTTCTGAATTCTATCAGCAGATTCTTTGGGAGTTAAGAATCCCTATCATAACAGTATCTAAAGTAACTGTTTGTTTTGTGTCTTTTTTTTTTTTTTTGAGTCGGAGTCTCACTCTGTCGCCCAGACTGGAGTGGAGTGGCCGCTCCCGGCCACTGCAGACTCGACCTGCTGGGCTCCGGCGATCCTTCTGCCTCAGCCTTCCAAGTAGCTGGAACTACAGGCGCGCGCTACCACGCCCGGCTAGTTTTTTTTTTTATTTATTTATTGTAGAGATGAGGTCTCGCCAAGTTGCCCAGGTGGGTCTCGAACCCGTGGGCTGGACATTTTCTTCTTTTTTAAAGTTGAGGTACTCTGTCTCCCAGGCTGAAGTACAGTGGCACGATCCCGGCTTGCTGCAGCCTTGACCTTCGGCTCTCAGGTGATCCTTCTGCCTCAGCCTCCCAAATAGCTGGGACTACAGGCATGCACCACCACGCCTGGATAATTTTTACATTTTTTTTTTTTGTAGAGACAAGGTATCACTATGTTGCCCAAGCTAGTCTCAAACTCCTGAGCTCAAGTAATCCACACATCTCAGCCTCCCAAAGTGCTGGTATTACACGTAAGACCCACCATGCCCGGCCAGTTTTCTTTGCCTTATAAATTCTTAGCCTACCAAAGCTGTGTCCTGATCATTTTTTGTATTTACATCACCCAGTGAGACTCAACTTAGAGTGTCTTCTCAGTGTTACTAGGAAGGAGAGAAGGAAACTAAGTGACAGAGAGGAAGGGAAGGAGAGAGGAAGGTTTCAGGAATGGATAGTCACATGCATCCACAAGTTGGAAGAGGCTGCAAGCAACTTTTTTCAGCCTTTATATGCTGCTATGGACTGGGTCCTCCTGGATTTACATCCATTTTCTGTCAAGTCTATGTGTCTAATATTGAGATGTAGGTAACAAAGCAGAACGCAAAAAATAAGGACAAGAAAAGAAAGTCAAATTCGTGTGGCCTCCTGTAAGCATAAAAATAAAAGTAGACATTTGTCAAAATTTTCACTTTACTTAATTCAGATGCAAAAGGCTACCCTGATAGACCCACCTATTTCATTTTGACAAAGGTGGCAACAAAAGAAGTCATCAGTAGAATATCTCTGTCCCCTTTCCTTTTTGATTCAATTCAACAAACATTTCCTGGACCCCTATTCTGTGCCTGGAGGAAAAATGGAAGGCAAGATCTCCACCTGAAAACCGGATCCACACCTCAAACAGCAGGACTCACAGGCTGGTGAGTCAAGGTCACCACTCTAATCCCTGCCTCTTCAGGACTGGGTTAGGTGAGGCTGAGTTACACCTATGCAAGAATTCAGCGTGGATAAGAGGAGCTTCTCTAAGTCCCAGTCCTGCCCCAAACCCTGGGGAACTCTGCCAGGGTGGGGGCTGGGAATGACTCATCTCTTCTTAGTAGGGAAATCTCGGGGATTTTTTAATTAAAACAAGAAGGGAAAGAATCAGCCCAAAGCTACAAGCTGCCCAGAGTCCGTCACGCTGAGCTCTTGTTATCAGCACCATGGAGCCTCTGCTGTTCAGTGCTCCCATATCAGGGTCACCCACCAGGTCCTGGTCCAGTAGGCTGACTCATCCACGGCCCACATTTGAGGTCTGGGGACTTCTGATCAGGGATGCCACCTCCAGCCACACCTTCGTGTTCACTTTCCATGTCTCAGCACAGAAAATGAACATCATGCTTTTTCCCTTTGGTTTATGACCATTTTAAATTCCTCCAACTAGCTCCAGAAATTGTACCAGAAGTATGCAGGAAGTAAAGCTTTCAGGAGCATCCTACTAGGAGAAAGGGCTCACATGCCTACTGTTTTCAGAGATGACAGACCACTTCCTGTGCAATTCTTCAGCTAGGTCTGCTAGAGGAGTGGGCAAAGGCAAAGACCCCAGAACCAGACAAACCCCATAAGGATGCCTGTACTGTCTTTTCCCTTTGGTTGATTTCAGGAATATTACCTAACTCGCTGAAACTTAACACTTTCATCTGTAATGCAGACCATGACAGTATATATTATCCAGGGACGATGCAATGTCCAGGTTAAATGAAATAAGGCATGTGTAGTATTCTGTTTTCCTTTTTTTTTTGAGTTGGAGTCTCACTCCGTCGCCCAGAATGGAGTGCAGTGGCATGCTCACCGCCACCCCAGCATCAACCTGCTGGGCTCCAGCGATCCTTCCATCTCAGCCTTCCAAGTGTATGGAATTACAGGTGTGAGCTAACATGTCTGGCTAATTATTTATTTATTTATCGTAGAGACAAGGTCTCGTCAAGTTTCCCAGGTTGGTCTCAAACCCCTGGGCTCAGGCAATCCACTCGCTTCGGTCTCCCAAAGTGCTGGAATGACAGGCTGAGCCGCCAATCCCGACAGTATTCTGTTTTCTGTTACTTGTAATCTCTGACCTGAAACTGAGTAATTTATAAAGCAAAAAGTATTTCTTACAGTTAAGGAGACTGAGAAGTCCAAGGTGTAGGGGCCAATCTGGTGAGGACCTTTTTGCTGGTGTGGATTGTCGGCAGAGTTCTGAAGTGGTGCAAAGCATCACAAGGGGAGGGACTGAGAGTGGTGCTCAGGTCTCTTCCTCTTCTTATAAATCTGCTCTTCTTACTTTCTTGATACCCATGAATCCATTAACCTATTATTCCATTAATGTGTTAATCCACTCATGAGGGCAGAGCCCTCATAACCTAATCACTTCATAAATGTTCCATCTTTCAATATTGCCACCTTGGGGTTAAGTTTCAACATATTCAAACTATAGCATCATGTAAAAGTCTTAGCACATGTCATGTATATTTTACCCTAATTTTTTAAAGTATTGATCTGCACAAGATGCTAAACTAACCATTCAAGCAATATAATCAGGGAAGCATAATACCTTATAGAGATAATCATTTTGTTCCTGTATTTCTCCTGCAAGAACTGCCTTCTGAGCCTTTGTTTTCCAGAGCAGGAGCTTATTAAGAGGATTATACGAGGGGGTTAGCAAGAGGGCATCACCTCTGAGGGCCATTTGGGAGATGAGGGTCTGAACAAGACTGAGCAAGTCGAGATGGGCAGTGCAGCATGTTGCCTCCCACACACCCCCCAGGGGGCGGGACCTAGAAGGGCAATGCATCCTGGATTGATAACTGACTCAAATAATGACTGAAGTTAAATTTCCCACCAACCTCATAGATAGAGGTTCCAAGTCAAATTGAACTGGCTTCAAGAAAATAAATAAATGGGACTATTAAATTCCCAACTCATTGGAGTAGGATGTTGGTAGTAAAGCTGGCCATGGGAAACTGTTCATTGCCATTTTCAGGAAAATCCCCAAAAGATGACAAAGAGAATCAGAAAGCATGGCGCTACAAGAGACGAGGAGGAAAGAAGTGACATCCCAATGTAATAAAAAGGAGGACAGAAAGACGGCATAAACTGAGAAACTGCATCTCTGACCACTTGTATACCTAATCCTGAATTGTACCCCACATCTTTAAAATAAAAATAAATAAATAGATGATAAATAGATAGATACATAGATAGATAGATAGATAGATAGATAGATAGATAGATAGATAGATAGATAGACAGATAAAAGAAATTGCATCTCCAAGACTTTGCTCATGTTAGTGTCCAGTCAGTTAGTGCTGACTGGGATGCTGTTCAGGTCAGAAATTGTTTTTCATGAATAAGCAAAACTAAAACAGTTCTCTTAAGCTTTCATCAAAGGCGACTTACTACAAAACAAGCATTGCATCTGGGCACAGTCCCTGTCTTCCTGTGTGTGGGGTCTCTCTAGGGGTTTTCTTACTTTGCCTTTCTCTTCACTTTCATTCTACAGATTTCTCTGCAAACCAGCAGTCTCTGTTTGTCCATCTGTGTAGAAGATCCCAATGAGCTGTCTCTCCTTGGTAGCCTCAACCCCAAGGTGACATGACCTTCAGTGTCCAGCACCCACTCCCTTCTGACTCAGGCACCCATTCCAAATTTCCAGGAAAAAGAATCTGATTGACTACAGTCAGCCAATGGAGTGCCTTCCTGGGCCAGTCGCCCATTTTGGTCCAATCAGTTGTGGACAGGGAGAGACAGGGCCCTGCACTGGTAAACACGGCCACAAAGGGCCAGTTTACAGAGCATCTGTGTCACCTGCCCCACCCACCTTGCACCCAGTGAACACCCACCCAACTTTTAAGCCTCCTCATGAACCAACTTCCACATCCCACGAAGGGAATCAGATCCTCCCTCCTGAGAGCCCTCCTTTTGATAGAGCTTTAGCACAATAATGAAACATTTCATTGCAATTTGTATTTGCACAACTATATTTGGTTCGTATATCTCTAGATGGAACTCTTATCCCTGTCGTCTAGCCCAGGCCTAATAAATGCTGGCTGGCTGGCTGGCTGAACACATGAAGAAATGAATTGTCAGCTTTACATTCTTAGAATATATTTTAGCCCTCATTGGAGACTTTTGAGGGGTACATCATTATTGCCCACAACGGTAAAATAACTTATCTATGTCACATAGATAAGTGACATAGATAAGATGGAATAAGAGTTTGAATCCGTTTTATGACTCCAGGTCTCTTAACAAAACCATTAAGACCAGTCTTATTCTCCAGTGTAGATATTGTCACAGCCTCTCTGTTTTATAATCTCTGAAAGATGTATTTGAATAACACTATCTGCCTTTTAAGGGGTTGTGGGAGAAATAATTAGTACTTATCCATTTTCTGAAAATGGCAGGTTATAAAATGTAGCAATCTAGCTCAGTCTTCATTTTTAGATCTTTTATAGAAAATGAAATTCTACTCTGCAATCATAGTAGAAAGGCTTTTCTTTGTCTGTTTATTTTAGAGTTTGAGCCTTGTTAAATTCTTTTATTTAACAAGCATTTGCTGAAAGACTACTCTGTGCCTTGTCCAGTGATATAAACTAGTGATACAAAGATGAACTCCAAACCAGATTAGAGCCTATTCAAATCTTCACACCTGAACTTTGACCTTATGACGTTTGTCACAATTTTTAAGTAATCATCCACTTTTCTTCTTTGCCTTTTTTTTTTTAAAACAGAGTCTCTGTCACCCAGGCTAGAGTGCAGTTGCGCAATCGTGACTCACTGCAACTGCCTCAGATTCCTGACCCAAGTGATCCTCCCACCTCAGCCTCCAAAAGTGCCGGGATTACAGGCATGAGCCATCATGCCCAACTAAATAATCAATTGTTTATGTGTTACCGTGTTAGTGACTGCTTCTCCCATCGATGTCAAGTGGAGAGAGACCTTCACTGTCTTTTGTTCACCACTCTCACTGTTGCCTAGCACAGTTTACCCTCCAGGAGCTCACAGTCTGATGGTGGAGACACAGCCACATAGATCACCGTAACACAGGGAGACACAGGCTCCACCAGAGGGATAGGGTGTACAAGGTTGTGCGTCCCCAGAGAGGGAGCCAACCCAACTGCCTAGAGGAGGAAGGGAGGACAGGGGAAGGTTTCCCAACGGAGGTAGCTGTTGAAATATGACCTTGAAGGAGTAGCAGGAACTTTTATTTTCTTTCAGACAGACATACTCTGGGGTGACTCTTCATTGCCCCCCCTTCCTGGTATCCACATTGGAGAATCTTCTTGCCTCAAGAACCAGATTAGCAGAGTTGGTCTTCCTGGTGTGGGACCTGGGTTGTCTCTTGGGCAGGGTGTTGAGATGGCTCTCAGTGATCCCACCTCCTGGTATTCACACTCGTGGAAGTCCTCGAGTGTGGGCTGGATCGAGTGACTCACTCATGAATAGACTATGTCAAAAATGATGGGATGGCATTTCCGAAAGGAGGTTACATAAAGACTGTGGCTTCCATTGTGGGTGGTCTCTTTTGCTCTCCCACTCACTCGCTCTCAGGGAAGCAGCCACCCTGGGGAGCGGCCCACATGCAGGAAACTAAGAGAACTCGGAGTTAACACTTGAGTTCTAACCTCAGGTCATCCAGAAGTCAGCAGAGGCCTCCCAGGACTGAAGACCGGAAGTTGCCCAAAGCTTCCCCAAGATTTCTGCAACTCTAAACCTCTTCCCTATTTCTGTGCATTTATATCTACTGTCCTGTGGGTCCGAAATGCCTTTCCCTCCTCTTCTCCGTCAAAAGCCCCATTCACCCCTCAAAATCCACTTCGACTGTCATCTTCTCCATGAATTCTTTCTTTTTCTTTCTTTCTTTCTTTCCTTCTTTCTTTCTTTCTTTCTTTCTTTCTTTCTCTTTCTTTCTTTCTTTCCTTCCTTCCTTCCTTCCTTCTTTCTTTTTTCTTTCTTTCTTCCTTTCTTTCTTTCTTTCTTTCTTTCTTTCGAGTTGGAGTCTCACTCTGTCATTCAGACTGGAGTGCAGCGGCCGCTCCCAGCCACTGCAGCCTCGACCTGCTGGGCTCCAGCGATCCTTCCGCCTCAGCCTTCCAAGTAGCTGGAACTACAGGCCTACGCAACCATGCCTGGCTAATTTTTTGATTTATTGTAGAGATGAGGCCCCGCCAAGTTGCCAGGTGGGTCTCGAACCTGCAGGCTCAGGCAATCCACTCACCTCAGCCTCCCAAAGCTTGGGATTACAGGCTGAGCCACCGAGCCCGGCTGAATTCTTTCTTGATTACTTCCAGGCAGAAATGTGTTACTCTGTCCCTCTCTCCCAAGAAACTCTGAACACCTTCTCTTTGTACTTACTGTATATTATACATTCGTGTGTATGCCTTCTATGCCTCACCAGGCCATGTCCCCTGAGGACAGAGTCTATGAATGAGACCTCTTTGGGGTGCTGGATGTCAGGTTTTGGAATGAAATTGCCACTCAGTAAATATTAATTAATTATATTGAGCAGGAAAGGGAACAGAGAAATTCTCCCATTGGGGTGTCTTGTTTTTAAGACAATTTGCACTCTGCCAGGGTCCCCGAAGGAGGGTATCTGTCTCCCCAAACTGCAGGATCCAAGTTAACTCACAACGGTCATACTTCAGGGCAATTTTCAATAAAAGTAGATAACATCTGCTTCAACATTAATGCTCCAGCAAACAAAGTGGGACAAATTAATGCATGTGTATGAAGCTGTATTTGCCTTAATAACCACAGTCCTTTCTCAGGGTGAAAGATTGAAGCTAAATGTCTCTGGCTGTCTTGAGCAAGTGGGTTGTAGTGCAGTTCTTAATTCTGAGATAAATGCTTTGCATTCCAAAAGCATGTCTCAAAAAGTCCAACAGTTTTAACTGAAGTGTTTAAAAGTACATTGAAGATTATTATCTTTTCTATTACAGTTTGCGAGTTATTCAAAACATGGGCAATAGAAATCTAACCAGATCTGAACTTTTTTCTGTCTCATCATCTATATTGATTCATTTGTTCATTTGTCTGTTCATTTATCAGTTCTTCACCCTTGATCAAGTGTTTACTATGTAACAGATTTTTATAAGCAAAATCTTCTCCCTCCATATTTGACTGTCTCTGAATTACTCCACTGAGCAAAAGTGCAAACAGCATGACCAGAGAGCAGTTGGCATTTGGAAAGTTATTTTTTTAATAAAAATCGTCACTATCTCCACCCTGGCAGCACGGCTTTCTCCACCCAGGGCCGTTTAAAACGCCTGATTCTTCATTTCGCATTTTGGAGTCAATAGCTGTCTGGTAAGGCAATATGGAAAAGCTTGACGGTTTACAACACACCTCACCAGTTAGCGGCTCAGATGCATTTCTATGACTGTTTCCATCAATTTTTCAGATCTCCCAATGCCTCTGTTAGTGCCTGGTCCAGTATTTCTGTCTCAGATCTCCCTGCCACTCCCAGACTGCCTGAAACCCCTGTGGACGCGTCTGGTCTTCTCTTCTTTTCAAAATCCAGACAGAACAATACAGAAATAATGGCAGAAACAGAGATAATCAGAGAAACTGACTCATCCAGTCATGGCTACCGGTGTCACTTTTGCAACTGCAACCCAGTATCACTGTTGAACACTCGTCCTAGACAGCCTTACTATGCAGGGTGTGGTCCACATGCCAGCAGCATCAGCGTTCCTGGATGGTTGTCAGATACGCAGAACTTCAGCCCTGTCTTAGGCCTGCTAGGGGAGGGTCTGCGTTGTAACGAGAGCTTCGAGTGATTCACAGGCACGTTATCATCTGGGCAGCACTGGTCTAGGCCGTGTGTCCACTAGCACATCATATCCGGTTGTCCCAGGTTCCTGACAGTGTTACAGTGATGCCTACATTGATGGTCTCCAGGATTACAACTCCTTTGATGCTCCCTCAAAAGCATAACACCTTGTGCTCTGGGCCAGAGCAATTGAGGCTGGATAGGACTTTCCAGCACTTTCTGTGCACTGAGCTAGAAGTAGCCCAGCCTTCAGACCATATAAACTGACCTTGGGTAACTCACCCACCTAGAAGTTCCCTTCCTTCCTAGTAAGTGGCACTCTAGGCTTCTGGCATCCTCTCCTGACAGGGGATCTCCCAGAGGGTTAAGCCTCAAAAAGAAAGGAGGTTTTACACCTTTTCCTCCTAGGAAGCTCCTTGACCCTTAGGCATACTTCTTGCTTCCTTCCAGTGACCAGCTGAAACAATTTTGAAAAAGAAGGATCAAGTTGGAGGACTTGTGCTACACAATCTCAAGTCTTAATAGAATGCTACAGGAAACACGGGAGTGTGGTCGTGGCATAAGGAAAAATACGTAGATCCATGGAACAAAAAGGAGAGGCTAGAAACAGGCTAACACCTATGTGGCATTGATTTTTGATAAAACAGCAAAGTTAATTCAGGTGGGGGCAGGGGGTGGGGAGAGTTAACATTCAGAAAATGGTACTGAAATAACTAGACATATAATACTGAATGATCTTTCACAGAAACAATGAACTGAGTATCACATGTTCTCAATCATAAGTGGACCTTGGACAACTATTGTCATACTATCAGAAAAAGATTAACAGCGGGAAACTGCGGGGGCATGGGGTGGAGGTGGGAAACTGCCTGGGGAAGGGGGGGCACACTTCAGCAACAAGGTATACCTAACCCTGAAATGTACTCTATAATTTTAAAATAAAAAATTTAAAGGTGAAAAAAAAAAGAAATAACTAAACATTAATTTAGGGGAAAAAAATATTTGATCCATACTTCACACCATGCATAAAAAATAAGTTCAAAATAGATCACAGACCTAAATATAAAAGCTAAAACTATAAGCTTAAAAAATTTCTGACAGAAAAATAGAAGAAATTATTTGTGATATTGAGGTGGTTAAAATTTCTTAGAATACAAAAAAAAGCATTAACCATAAAAAAAATTAAGAAGGAAAAAGAAGTTTTAATCAAAATTCAGAACTTTCAGTTTTCAAAAGATGCTATTAAGAAAAAAAGGTAATCCAAACACTGAAAGATATGTGTGTGTATATATATGTATGTATATATAATAAACGACTTATATTTAACATTGTAAAGCACTCCTACTACTCTATAATTATAAAATAAATAGTCTAATAAAAATGAGTAAAAAAATTAAACAGACATTTCAAAGAAGATGTATGATGTGATAAACATGTAAAGAGATGTCAAAAAACATTTAGTCATTAGGGAAATTAAAATCAAAATTATGAGATACTACTACAAACCCATTAGAATGGTTAAAATTTTAAAACTTGGCCATATCAAGTCATTACAAGGCAGTACAACTGCTTTATAAAACAGCTTGGCAGTTTATTGTTTTTAAAAGTCTCCCACATACCTACCATATGATCTAGCCATTCCACTTCTGAATATTTCTCCAAAAAGAATTAAGGTGTATATCTACACAAAGATGTGCACATAAATGTTCCTAGAAGATGTATTCATAATAAATAATTGTGTCTACTCATACAGTGGAATAGTCTTCCTCAATTTAAAAAAAAGAGCTATTGCTATACACAATCTCAGGCAACTTAAAAGTCAATATGCTAAGCAAAATAAGCCAGATAGATAAGAGTACACATTACATAATTTCACCCCTATGACATTCTAGGAAAACAATGATCTTCTATAGTGACAGAGAGTAGACCAGTAGTTGCCAGAGGCTCAGGGTAGATACAAGGATTTATTGTGAAGGGGCATGAGAGATTTTTCTAGGTATGACAGACATTGTTCTGTATTTTAATTGTGTTGATTATACAAGTACATATATTTGTCAAAACTCATAAAATTCTGCACTTGAAGGAGCAAATTTAATGTTATGCCAATGATTTCTTCCAAACTATGCTTAACAATAATACAGGAAGAGTAGAAATTAGGTTGAAATATAGATGAAACAAAGTTGACCATGAGTTGGTAATTTTTCAAAACTGGGTAATAAGTACATACAGGATCGATATCCTACTTTCACTCCCTTGTGTAAATTTGAAATTTTTTTTAAAAAAACAACTTAAAGGCCAGGTGCTGCAGTTCATGCCTGTAATGGCAGCACTTTTGGAGGCTGAGGCAGGAGAATTGCTTGAGCCCAGGAGTTTGAGACCACCCAGGCAACACAGCAAGATTCCATGTCTACAAGAAATATATTAAAAATTAGCCAGGTGTGATGGCACACACCTGTAATCCCAGTTACGTAGGAGGTTGAGGCTACAGTGAGCCATAATCATGACACTGCACTTAGCCTTGGCAACAGAGTGAGACCCTGACTCACAAAACAAAACAACAACAACAAGTTAAAAATAGAAGAATTGGAGCACCAGGAATCTTCCCCCAGCCCGTGTGCATGACCGGCCGGTGCGCCGCGGCCCGCGGACAATTTTTTGACTTGGAATCTTCCCTTTTTTACTTCATTCATTTGACTAAAGAGGTTTTCAAGAACAGTATTCATAAATTATCAGAATGGAGATCTCCTCTCATCAGTCTCACCTCCTGCAGCAACTGAATGAGCAGTGCAGGCAAGATGTGTTTTGTGATTGTAGTATTCTAGTTGAAGGGAAGGTCTTCAAAACACATCGAAATGTATTATTTGCTAGTAGTGGCTACTTTAAAATGCTTCTTTCTCAAAACTCAAAGGAGACAAGTCAGCCAACCACGGCTACATTTCAGGCTTTTTTCCCCTGACACTTTTACAGTTATCCTGGACTTTGTCTATTCCGGCAAACTATCTCTTACTGGTCAGAATGTCATAGAAGTGATGTCTGCTGCTAGCTTCCTTCAGATGACTGATGTCATTAGTGTATGTAAGACTTTTATTAAATCATCGTTAGACATTAGTGAGAAAGAAAAAGATCGCTACTTCAGTCTCTCAGATAAAGATGCCAATTCTAATGGCGTAGACCGTTCCTCTTTTTATAGTGGTGACTGGCAAGAAGAAAGCAATTCTCCACATTCTCACCTAAGCCCAGAGCAAGGAACAGGTATAATAAGTGGAAAATCTTGGAGTAAGTATAATTGTCATCCTGCCTCCCAAAGGAATACTCAGCAACCTTTGATCAAGCATGAACAAAGGAAGGATACCATTAAAAAGGCCAAACATTTGAGATTGTCACAGCCTTCTGAAGTTGCTCATTATAAGTCAAGCAAACGAGAAGCATGAACATCTGAATCTTCCAGCCATGTTTCCCAGTCTGAAGAACAAGCAGAGACTGATGCCGAAATGGACTCTACTCCTGCTGGCTATCAGTACGGTCAAGGATCTGATGTCACATCCAGAAGTTTTCCAGATGATCTGCCCAGGATGCGATTCAAGTGCCCCTACTGCACACACGTCGTAAAGCCGAAGGCAGACCTAAAGCGCCACCTTCGTTGTCACACAGGAGAAAGGCCTTATCTGTGTCAAGCTTGTGGAAAAAGATTTAGCAGGCTAGACCATCTAAGTAGCCATTTTCGAACAATTCACCAGGCATGTAAACTCATCTGCAGAAAATGCAAACGCCATGTGACTGATCTCACAGGGCAAGTGGTACAGGAGGGAACCAGGCGCTACAGACTGTGTAATGAGTGCCTTGCTGAAGTTGGCATAGACAGCCTCCCCATTGATTTGGAAGCTGAACAACATCTTATGTCCCCCTCAGATGGAGATAGGGATTCCAGATGGCACTTGAGCGAAGATGAGAATAGATCCTACGTGGAGATTGTAGAGGATGGGTCTGCTGATCTGGTCATCCAACAGGTTGATGATAGTGAAGAAGAAGAAAAGGAAATAAAGCCCAACATTAGGTAGCTGTAATGTGAACCAACAGAGCTGACATGACTGCAATTGACATTGACTTCCTGTATCTCTCTCTATGGTCAGAGTCTGGTTAACATTTATTATACTGACTTTGAAGAATGACCTGATATAACTTGCATGCTTTCTGAACAGACCATTGTATCCATTCTGAACTTTGTTGCCCTAAAATATGTTGCTGCACTGGAAAGAAAGAACTAGCTTGAGATGGCATGATGGATGAACAATTATCCTCTTTTATTACAATCCTCTTGCTTTTATTATAGATACCTTTTTTCCTCTTTTAATATCGGAAGATCCACTTAGCAAGCTTTTTTCAAAGAAAGTATTTTAAATAAATTTACCACAACCAAACTTTATGTAAGACAGTTTCAAGGTGTTCCAAAAACATGTTGAATTTCACAGAGAATCAGGTAAAGATCCTGGCTCATGCTTATAATCTCTTTGGGAGGCTGAGGCAGGATGATGTCTTGAGGCTGGGCATTCGAGACCAACCTGGGCAACATGGTGAGACACAATCTCTACGAAAAAATAAAAGAATTACATGAGTGTGGTGGTGTGTACCTGTAATCCAAGCTACTCAGGAGGCTGAGGCAGGAGGATTCCTTAAGCCCAGGAATTTAAGACTAAAATGAGCCATTATCACATCACTATACTCCAGACTGAGCAACAGAAGGAGACTGTTTCTAAAAGGAAAAAAAGGGTCTGATAACCCACCTGACTGAACTAATAAGTCTTCCCATTACTCTGAGACCCAAAACAACATATCACTATTCTGATATCCTAAATGCTTTAGGATTATGGTAGAAGACTAAAATGTTCGAAATTGTTCATATTTGAAATTTTTGTCACTAAATTAAAAATACTCTTATGTCATCAGTATTGTTAAAAAATTAGAGTAGAGGCAGACCAAAGATTATATGCAGATATCATTTTCTTAAAGCAAGAAACTAATACTGTCTAAAAGTCACAGTAGCTTGTGAAAAAGACCTGTCGATATGGTTATCTTCCTCTCTAAAGAAAAAACCAAACTAAGAAGTTCTTACCAGTACTTAGGAGTAATTTCTAACATTTACGTGGTGCCATATTATTAATAAAGTGCTCTCGCATATTTTCTCACTTAAAAAAAAAATAGACGAATTCTGGAAAATGACGGAGTAGGAAGCACCCGGAATCTGTCTCTCCACCTAGACATCAATTGCACTGGCAGAATCTGCTGTAACTGTTTTTGAAAAGTTGGAGCCTACCAAAGGGTTACAACCTTCAGAAAAAGGCTGAGATGGTAAACCGCAGGTAATATCAGTCCATTTTAGCTCTTAGCTTAGGAAAAGACACACATCCTCCACCCTAGCTCCATGGTATGCAACTGTGCATGTGTTCCTGGAACAGCCTGTGCATAGCTTGTAGGAGCATTCCTGTTTGAAATGCAGAATTTCAGCCCTGTCTTAAACCTACTGGGCAAGGGTCTGCGTTGTAACAAGATTCCCAAGTGACTCACAGGCATGTTACAGTGATAGGCAAAAGAATCCTGTTATTCAACTTTCAGGGATCTGCATTCTGATCTCTGATTACTGCTTCTGATCACAGAGGTGCAGACACAGACATAAATAGCCATTGGTGTACTCCCTCCCAACTTTTGCAAGCCTCTCTCCCTGTGCTGAAGTACTTTTTAGAAGATACACAAGGCCAATGTCCTTGTTCCCCAATCATGTTTCTCTTTTTTCCTTTGGGGAGCTGGGCATGAAAGACTAGGATATTCAAAAGGAACTTCATTTAAGAGAAAATTAGAAAGTCAGTGTGAACACCCAGGAAGTCACATGCTCGAAAAATACCTGGGAAGACTTGACATTTACACTTCATGCTGATCCTCAACATGGAGATAACTTATAGCAATTTTTAAAAAAATACAGGATCTGCTTTACCACATTTACCATCTTTACCACATTACTAGATTCAAATGTCCAATTCTCAACAAAAAGCATTAAGCTTACAAAGAAATAGGAAGGTACAGACCATACAAAGAAAAAAAAAAGGTAGAAACTATCCCTGAGAAAGATCAAGTGGCAGACTTACTAGACAAAAACTTTAGAACAATTATCTTAAAGATGCTCAAAGAACTAAAGGAAGATGTGGAGAAAATCAAGAAAATGATGTGTGAACAAAAATAAAAATAGTAATAAAAAGATATAAAACAAAAATAAACAAAAAAGAAATTCTAGAAGCAAAAAGTACAATAACTGAAATAAAAAATTTACTAGAGGAATTCAAAGGCAGAATTGAGAAGGCAGAAGAAAAAAAATCAGTGAACTTTAAGGTAAGACAACTGAAACTATCGAGTCTGAGGAACAGAAAGAAAAAGTAAATTTAAAAAGTGAGCAGACAAAATAAACTTTAAATTAAAAGTTTACAAGAGACAAAAAGGACATTGTATATTAACAAAAGATTTAATACAGCAAGAATATATAACAATTACAAACATTTATTTATTGAATAATAAAAGTCATTGAAATATGTGAAGCAAAAATTGACAGAATCAAAGGAGACAGTTTTATAATAATTGAGTTGTTAGAGACTTCAATATCTGACTTTCAGCAATTAGAAGAACAATTAGACAGAAAATAATTAAGGAAATAGAACACTTGAACAACACAATAAATCAACTAGATATGTGCAGAACACCGCTGAACAACAATAGAACACATAGTGTACATAAAATATTCTTTGGGGTAGGCCATATGTTAAATTTCAAATTAAGCCTTAATAGATTCTAAAGTATAGATATTATACAAATTATCTTCTCTGACCACAACAAGATAAAGCTAGAAATCAATACAGAAGAAAAACTGTAAAATTTACATATTATTAAAAATTGAACACCTTACTCTTAAACAACCAATAAATCAAAGAAGAAATCACAAGTGAAATTAGAAAATATTTAAGGACAAATAAAAACTAAACCATGGTGCACAGTGAAAACAGTGCTAAGGCAGAAAAATATATGGGTCTAAACATTTAAATTAAAAAAACAAGTAAAATCTCAAATCAACAGTATAACTTTACAACTCAAGGAACTAGAAAAAATAAATAAACCCTAAAACTTTTGTGTACCAAAAGACACCATCAACAGAGTAAAAAGCCACTCTATAGAAAGGAAATTATTTGAAAATCATAGATCTTATTAAGAGATTGACACGCAGATTGCATAGAAAACTCCTAAAGCAACAACAAAATAACCCAAATTGGGCAAAGAACTTGAATAGACACATCTCCTCAGAAGATAGACAAATGCTCAATAAGCACATTAAAAGATCCTCATCACTAGTCGTTAAGGAAATGCAAATCAAAACCACAGTGAGATACTATCTCACACCCATTGGGATGGCTACTACCAAAACCAAACATGCATTACAGAAAATAACAAGTGTTGGCAAAACTGTGGAGAAATTAGAGTACTTGTGCATAGTTTGTGGGAATGTGAAATGGTACAGCCACTGTGGAAAACAGTACTATTTTAAAAATAAAAATAGAATGACCATGTGATGCAGCCATTCTGGGTAGATACCCAAAAGAAATGAAAGCAGGGTCTCAGAGAGACATTTGCATATCCCTGTTCACAGCGGCATTATTCACGGTAGCCAAGAGGTGAAAGCGACCCAAGTGGCCATCGATGGGTGAATGAGTAAACAAAATGTGGTGTATATACACACAATTGACTATTATTCAGCCTAAAAATAGGAAAGAAATTCTGACACACGCTATTGCATGAATGAACCTTAATGACATAATGCCAAGTGAAATAGGCCAGTCACCAAAAAGACAAATACCATATAATTTCATTTAGTTGAAGTACCTAGAGTTGTCAAAATCATAGAGATAGAAAGTATAGTTGTTGTTGCCAGGAACTGGGTGGAGGAATGAACAGGGTATTATTGTTTGATCAGTATACAGCTTCAGTTTTGAGTTCTAGAGATGGGTGGTGGTGATGATTACAGAAAAATATAAGTGTGGGTAATATCAGTGAAACGTGCACTTAAAAAGGTTTACGATGGTAAATTTTATGTCATTTGTATTTTACCATTTAAAAAAAATTTTTTTGAATGAAATGGCAGGTTACCAGGGACAGGCAGAAAGGGTAATAGGAAGATATTGTTTAATGGGTTTGGAATTTCTGCTTGGGATGATAAAAAAGTTCTGGTGATGGATAATGGTGATGGTTTCAAAACAATGTGAGTGTACTTAATGCCACTAATTGTACACATAAAAATGAGCTCAATAGTAAGTTTTGTGTTATGTATATTTTACCATAATTTTTAAAATATTTCATCAAAAATCAAAGAGTTCAAAAAACCAACAGCTGGACTTCACAGCAACTTGGATAGATTTAGAGTCTATAGAACTCAGTGATCCATCTCATCAATAAGAGTACTCGCATAATGAACATTTGTATACCCAACCCTGAATTGTACCCCCACGTATTTCAAATTCAACATTTAAAAAAAACAGTGATCTATCCCAAAAACAAAGAACTGAGTACCACACGTTCTCACTCATAAACAGACCCTGAACATTTATCATAATACCACATGAAAGCGATTGACAGTAACGGATCACCGCGGGGGGAAGGGGAGCACATTTCATCAACAAGTGTACCTGATCTCAAACCAGGCGACATGGGGACCAAAAGGAAGCCTAAACTTTACCTGTACAATGAACACTTGTGTACCTAATCCTGAATTGTACCCCACATCTTTAAAATAATAATTTAAAAAAACAAAAAAACAAACAGCAACACTGTGCAGTGCTAAGCCAACTACGTAGGCCATGCTGCCATCCTTGGCTCAGCACTTGCAAGTGAGAAAGGGCATTATGGGTTGGGGAAAGTGACAGCTGCAAGGGGAGAAGTCCCCATTCACCAGAGGCACACCTTGATACTTTGTGCCAGGCACTGCGTTTGATGCATTATGGCATCTTAATTTCATTTAATCTCTATCTATGAGTTATTCTCATTTCTATTTTTCAAAGGGGGATACTGAGTTTTGCAAATGTCAAGTAATTCACTCAAGGACCCACAGCTCATGTGGCAGAGGCAAGATCTGATCACAAGCAGGTCTGGCTCTCCTGTATCTCAGTGCCTAGAAGTAGGACTGACTGGCATAGATGGGCGTCTAGCATGATTCCAGCTCAAAGGTGACACATAACTTGTAGGTAAGCAGGCGTCCTCTGAAGTGAGAACACACAAAGCAAGAGGATAGTTCCAGAAAACACAGGAAGGGAGCCCGGAAGCAGGAGCTATCAAAGAAGGACTTTCAGCTTTAAGATTCTGTGGAATGTCTTCTTTAGTGAGCAAGATAGACTAAAAGGCACAATTCTATGCTCTTGTCTTCTTTTTTTGGAGAATTCCTAAATGGATGCTCTCAGTCATGTATTTATACATTGAAGCATATATTCTTTTTTCAAACATTTCTTTTCTTGCTTATTATGTTTTAAGCATTGCTCAACAAACACCTACACAGATCGATGGCCCTGTGGTCAAGCGCTGGGGATATTAACATGACAATGGATCAACCTGCTGCAAACTTGGCCCAAGCCACCATTGTCTCCTGTTCCCATTTGTTCCGAATTCCATAGGGGCTGTGGGGGTCCCTGTCATGTTATGACAAGGTGAGGCCAGATTTTGTACAGATAGTGAAAAAGTTTGCCCGGCGCAGTGACTCAAGTCTGTAATTCCAGCACTTTGAGAGACCGAGGGGAGAAGATTGCCTGAGCCCAGGGATTCGAGACCAGCCTGGGTAACTTGGCAAGACCTCATCTCTACAATAAGTCAAAACATTAGCCGGGCATGGTGACACATGCCTGTGATTCCAGCTACTTGAAAGGCTGACCTATTGGGGTCTTATATTTCTCCACTGCCCCTTCTCTCCAGAGTCTCTCACTTGAATCCTAAGGAAAATTAAGGGAGATGATTTATATTATTATTGTAATAGATGTCACTTATAACTAATTCAAAATGACCCTTTGGATTCCTATGAAATAGGTATCTTCATCCCCAAAACAACCCTTCGAAGCCCTGTGAAATAGTTTTTTTTAATCCTCATTTTATAGACAAGCAAACTGGGAGTGCAAGAGACAGACAGGCTGTGGTCATACAGCATGACTCCAGCTGTGAAGGAGCCTAGGACAGAGAGCTTCAACGAGGAAGGAGAACAGGAGATACCTCCAGAGGACCAGGGAAATGCCAGGAAGATAAGATTGTCAGAGACCCAAGACCAAGAGAGACATTCCCTGCAGAGGGGACGGCATGCGCAATGGTATGGAGGCTGGAGAGGGCATGCCCAGCCCACCTGGGAACTTGCCAGTGGTGAGGTGTCATCGAAGCTTGAGGGGTGTGTGAAGAGGAGAGGTGCAGTGGAGTGGAAGCTGGAAAACCACTGCTCAAATGACTTGCTAAGAGTTGCCATTTTCCTACATCTGTGAGAAGTCTCGAGAGGACTTCAAGCAAGGAGGAATGAAATCAGACTTGAAAAATAGAGTAGGACCGTTGCAGCCTTTCAGCCATTTTCCTGGGAAAACCCAGTATTCTGTTATCCAGACTTATAACAGAATACTCCATAGGGCCCACCTCTCCTCTGGAAGCTCCCAAAGATGCAGGGAGATGTCAGGAAGCTCATTTGCACCCTCAGCATGTAGCTGAATAATTTTCTCTTCTCTGGAAATAACTCTTCTTGTGAACATTAGCAGAAAACACCATGACCTCAGAGATGATGATATGGGCAACAGTCCACCCAAGGGGAAAGTTAGTATTTCCCTTGTGTGTGTGAGTGTGTGTGTTCTCTTGCAAGTTTTTCTCATTTCTTCTAGACTATAATTCTCTTTTTTCCTTTTAAATTTTTTTTATATTTTATTTTAAGGATGTGGAGTATAATTCAAGATTAGGTATACAAGTGGACATCATGCAGGCAAAGCTTGGGCCTCCCTTTGGTCCCCACTTTGCCTGGTTTGAGATCAGGTACCCTTGTTGATGTTGTATCCCCACCCTACCCTGGCAGTATCCCACTACTGCCAATCCCTTTCTTATAGCATTATGGTAAATGTTCAGGGTCACCTTATGAGTGAGAACATGTGTTACTCTGTTCTTTGTTTCTGTGACAAATCACTGAGTATGATAGACTTAAATCCATCCAAGTGACTGCAAAATCCATATGTTTGTTCTTCCTTATGGCTGCATAATAGTCCATCGACTATAATTCTAATGTATAGCAAACTAATGTATAGCAAACTAACAACAAATTGCTCCAAAATGCCAATGCATAAAAACAACTCTTGAATAAGATGTTTCAAGCATGCTACGTCCAAGGCTAAACTCTTGATTTTCTTACCAGAATCACTACTCCCTTCATCTTTCCCACCTCAGTAAATGATTCCAAACACCTTGAAGTCATCCTCTACCCCTATGTTTTCTCCCACCTGACATGCAATTCATTAACAAGTGCTATCAGACAACTGTATCTTCCAAATACATCAGATCTGACCTTTCTTCCCCATCTTCTGCTACTTGAATGGTCCCAGCCATTCTTATCTCTTCCCTGGAAAGGTGATACCCCATGCTACTGGTCTCCATGAATCCACTCTTACCTTACTACCGACCATTCTGCACATAGCAGCCAAATTGATGGTTTAAAAACATGAGGCAGAGGAGTTGCTATGCCAGTGTCTTCTATTCTCAGGAAATGAGAGCCAAACTCCCCTTCAAAGAACACATGCTCTGTAGGATATGGTCGCTCCCTACTTCTGCAGGTTAATCTCTTGTGTTGCTTCCCTGCTCCTACAGTCAGCCTCGCCAGCCTCCTTGCTCTTCAGCCAGAGGAGGTTGCTTCAGAGGATTACCTCCACAGCGTCCTTGGGCTCATCTCCCTAATTCCTTCAGGTTCAAGTGTTACCTTCTCAAAGAGAGGTCATCCCCAGAAACCCCATTTAAAGTAGCACCCTCTGCCCTCTGTCATTCTGTCTCCATGCTCTGTTTTGTCTCTGTTTCGTCATTGCAAATCTCACAATCTGAAATTATCTGCTTGCCTATTTGCTTGTCTGTTTCCTCCACTAGAAGGTAAGATCTATAGGGGCACAGATTCTATCTTGGTCATTGATGTACCTCTTGTGCCTTGAGCATTGCTGTGCACATAATAAGTAAATACTTTTAGGTGAATAATGATGCCATATTTCTTTCCAAGTCCCAGTCCTGCTCCCCTAAGGCAACAGATATTAATTACTTTTGTTATTTTTAATTGTTGTTTTTATATTTCAATAATAAGTCAATCCTTTTATTATGTAATTAAAAAATAAAATTGCATACATGATGGACAACATGATCCTTTGATATCTGTACACATTATGGGGTAGCTAAGTCAGGCTAATTAACATATCCCTTATCTCACAATCTTATCCTTTGTGTTGGGAACATTTGAAATTTACTGTTTCAGGAATTCTTAAGTATATAAACACCTTTTTACTAACTGTAGTCACAGTATTGTAAAATAGATCTCCTGAACTTATTCTTCCTGTCTAACTGATATTTTGTATCTCTTGACCAATATCTTCTCAACCCCCCTCCATTTATTTGTTAGGGACATTAATTATTTATCACCTAATATGCTAGATGAAGATCAGCTCCTTGGCACTTCCATGTCTACCTTTTTATTCTCCCATCATCCCAGGATACTATCTTTTGATAAATAAATAACATTATGATGATAGAATTAAATTTGCCTGCAACAAAGCCAAGTAGTGTACTATGATTTAGTTTCTTTCAGATATAGCTTTTTCTTGCCTTATGGTGTCTAATTATCTCTATCTTCTGCTTGTAATTTGTCGTAAATGGCAAGTCTAAAATTTTATAAATCTCCATTCCATTCAGTATTCTAATAAGCCCCATATTTCAAAAGGCACACTCTCTAGAGTTCCCTTCTTTTGCTCATTTCTAGACCAGTGGTAGTTTTCTAGCCTTAGATACAGTTGACACCCAGGGACTGCCCATAATTTCTTTCTTGGTGTGGACCTATTTTTTTTCTAAATCCCATATCTACCTCATTTGGGTCTGCTACCTTTGGTTCTGAATCCCATAGGCTCTGTGGAGGTCCCCATCTCCCTCCTGAATTCTGTGGAAAAATAGGTATTTAAGGAACTTAATTTATATGAATTATAATAATACCTTTCGCTCTTAACAAATTCGAAATAAATCCTGTGAGGCATGTTTTTAATCTCCGTTTTATAGAGAAGTAAACAAATCAGTTAGGTAAACTTGCCCAAGTCACACAGCTAAGAAGGAACAGACCTGGGATTTAACCCCAGGACAATCCAGCCCCAAGGTATGATGAACTACAATCCACCAGGAACAGTGCTGGGCTCTTCACATTGTCATTTTCATGGGTCATCCTCACCACAACCATCCAGAAGATGTTGACATAAAAGCTGTTGTCAAATATTGAAGGGCTGTCACAGAGAATAAGAAACTAAACTTACTACAAAAACTACCAAAAACATAATTTGGATCAGTGAAAACAAGTCATAAGGAGACAAATATTGACTCCAAATAAGGAGACAGTTTCTAACCATTTCAGCTGTCCCAGAATGGATTGAGTCACTTTATAAGATAGAGCACTTTCTAAGATCTCTCCATCCTTAAAGATACCCAAAAAGAATCCGTTTAAAGAGACAGCAAATCTTTGTTTTATAAGATGGTAAGCTGGGGGGAAAAGGAGACTGCTATGCTTAAATGTTTCTGTCCTTTCCAAAATTCATGTTGAAACTTAACCCCCAATGTAATAGTATTGAAAGATGTGATCTTTGGGAGGTAATTGAGCCATGAGTACTCTGACTTCCTGAATGGGTTTAGATGCCCTTAAAAAAAGTCTTGACATTGTGATAAATATTCAAGACCCACTCTATAACATCACCCCTTCTATTCGTTCTGCCATTTGAGGACACAGTATTCCTCCCAGAGGATGCAGCCACAAGAAACCATCTTGGAAGCAGAGAGCAGCCTTCACCAGATAACTGAACTTGCCAGCAACTTGATCTTGAACTGCCCGGATTCAAGAACTGTGAGAAATAAATTTATGTTGTTTATAAATCACCCAGTCTGTATCATCAGCTGATTAAAAATTCAATCTGTTCATCAAATGATTAACCCAAGGTCACACAGCTAATGTGCAATTTCAAATCCAAATCTGTCTGACCTCAAATTCTACAAGGTAACTCACACTAGATATGTGATTCATAATCCTTTCAGCACCAAGATTTCCTTTGAGACTTCTCCCATCCCTACAGACCTCTTTTAGAAATCCCATCTATTCAATTCACTGCCTCTATTAAGCATTAGTTGTTCGTTAAAGCCTTCTTATCCTGTCAACCAGAGGAAAATGCTGATAGAATTCCACACTGAAGCAAAGGCACACAACACTTCTGATAACCTCTTCAGACTTAGAATTAATGTATGCTAATATTCAAAATAGATCACAAATCCTCACAACTACCTTCCAGGATCCCTCCTGAATTAAGAACCCCAAAGTAAAATTAACTTATACAGTCTTCATTAATGTTATTATTTAGGGAGAAGTGTTATTTTTTGACTGAACATGTTTTAGCTGTTGTTAAGTGAGCTCTTTTTTCTTCCCCCCTCCTTGACACAACCCAAATGTTGAACTTCATTCAAGATCCAATTAAAAACTAACCTCCTCCCTAACATTTCATGTTTTGGAATTTCCATAGCACTTACATTAGAGCAACAGTCTTGAGCTACTCTCTAGTAGCATTCCATGTCTTGCCTTCCCTTGTCTGTCTACAAAATCCTCTACTATAGACTGCGGTGGAAAATTTCCAAGCCTTGAACTTGGTGTCATGTATTAATTAAAACCCTCTCAATTGCAGGTGGTAAAAATCAACTCAATCTGGCTTAAACAGAAAAGGAAATGTGTTGTCTTAAGGACCAGAAAAGTCCATGTGTCATCAGGTATCAGACAGTCCAGGTGTCTGGATTGACAATAGCATCAAGACTTGATCTCCTCTCCTCTCCTGTCCTCTTCACTTCTTTCCCCTCGACTTCCTTCCCTTTCCTTCCCTTCCCTTCCTTTCCCCTCTCATACTTGCTCTCACTCTCTCTCTCTACTTGAGTGACCAATGGCCCAGGTTTGCCTGAATAAGGGGCTTCCTGGAAGGTAGGACTTTCAGTGTAAAACTGAGAAAGTACAGGAAAACTAGGACAAGTTGTCACCCCACTCTTCACCTTGTGGTTGTCTCTTCTTCTGTGCTGGTTCCGTCTTTAGCAAAAGCCTTGCTGTGTTGCCTGGCATCTTAAGGCTTACAATATCTCACACCTACCAATTCCAGTAGGAGGAAAAGTTCCCTTGTACAATGATTCCAATAAAATCTCAGAATAGTCTCATTGGCCTGGTCTGGATAAATCTATCATTTCAAGCTGGGGGACCCCACTAAGCCACCTAGGGGTAAGGAACAGCTCTTAGGACTTGAGAGGATTAAAAGCACAAAGTATCGGGGCAGGTGGTTCAGTCAATGTCCTGCTTGCTGCATTTGCCTGAGAAACAAATGGCTTTAACCAGCCATTCCCAGTGGCAGAACTCAAGGGCATCTTTCAGAATGTGTGCTTGAATAGGAAATTCTTTCTCTGCCTTAAAGAAAGTGTGATTCTGGAGTTATTTTGAAAGCATTAGTATTCAATACTTCTATTCACTCTGAGATCCTGGGGCTAAAATGAATAATCTCATTTTAAAAAGAAAAACAGAGCTAGAATATATGAACATCAATTTTGCAGAAAAGTATTTTACTTTTCTCAAGATACTTAACCAGATCCATCCTCTATAAATTCGAAACTAGGCACTCCTTTTTACAGTGTTTCCAATCTCAAAATCTGAAGAAGTTGTGTAGCACTAGCCCCATGAAAATTTTGTAAGAATATTGATAAAGAAGATTAAATATTAAATTATTTTTACTTTGTACTTGAGGTTTAAGTTCTTACTGAGGAGACAGGAATAAGAAATACTTTAGGGCCATGAGCAGTGGCTCACACCTATAATCCCAACACTTTGGAAAGCGGAAGCAAGAGGATTGCTTGAGTCTAGAGGTTCAAGAACACCTTGGGCAACTTGGTGAGACCTTATCTCTGCAATAAATAAAAAAAATTAGCTGGGTGTGGTGGTGTGCACCTGTAGTTCCAGCTACTTGAAAGGCTGAAGCAGAAGGATCACCTGAGCCCAGTAGGTGGCCATGAACATGCCACTGCACTTCAGCCTGGATGACAGAGGGAGACTCCAACTCAAAAGAAAGAAAAGAAAAAAGACGGAACAACAGACACTGAGCACTGCTGAAGAGAGGAGAGGGAATGAAGGGGAATTAAGGATGCAAAACCAACATCCAGCATCACACTTAACACAAGTGGGAGTGAAAAGCCCAAACCCCTCACCATCACACTATATACCTGGTAACAAATCTTCACCTTGTGGGGGCCATGACCATTGGACCTCTAAAGGTACGCTGAAAAATCACTGGCATGAGGCAAGATTGATAAATAGGAGAAAAGGCATACAGATTGCATTCAACATGTATACACGGGAGCCTTCAGAATGAAGACCCGACTTCCCAGTGAGTTATAGAAACTTACATACTACCTCGGGATTACTGGAAGAATGGGGATTTTCACTCTGGTAAAACGGTTTATGGCAGAGGGAGGAAGAGGAATTCTTTTGAGGGGCAACACATGGTTGGGATAATGAATGGATGGGGAAACAGAATGACTCACAAATAGTTCTCTTTGGGATCTGAGTAAACCTGAGAGACAGGCGTCATACTTCACTGTGCCAGTAAGGAGGTCTGCTCAGGTGTGACCTTATCCTGCTCTTCTTGTCTGTACTAGATCATGAATAACAGGGAGGATAAGCGACTTCTCTGTAACTAAGTGAAGGGAGAAAGATCAGGAAGATCTGGTGTCAAAAAGCCCTATTTTGAGGTCAATGTTCCAGCACCCCTTCAATGTACACTCCTGTTTCTAAAATTTAAAAAGAAAGAAAGAAGTACCCTAGCCGTCAAATCACAAATTTCTGGAGGGTTTTGTTTTGTTTTTAAGATATTCACCCTTTACACGTAGGGAAACTAAGGCAATATTTGACTCCAAGTATTTCAACCTACTATCATGCTAATTTATTCTCAGGGCTTTCCCATGTGCTGTCCCTTCTGCTTCAGATGCTCATGGTTCGCCCTCCCCGATGCCTGTGTAATACATTCTATTACCTCCCAATTCAACCGAAGGCCACCTTCCCTGGGAATCTTTCCCTGACGCCTCCTACCCCAGGTAGGTGAGGTGACCACGACTGTGTACCCTGTGTCACAGCGGACAGCATCATTGATTTTTCTGGCTCCCTTTGCCAATCCTCTCCACCCACTCCCTCCCCCTCGATGAACTCCCTGGGAGAGGGACAGTGCACCACTCCTTGCTGAATCTCTGGCATCTGACACAGGAGTTGGGGCACCCCACGCATCAGTCATTGTGGACAAAACGACCAACTCGCCAACCTGGTGGGATTCACTTGACAAGCACATGGCACATCTTAGGAGTCCCATTTGCTGGGACAAATTTGGATCAAATCGCAAGGAAGTGGAGTGTGGCATTTTATAGGTACGTAAGACACGCTGTCTGCCAGTTGTGTACACACAGCAGAGCCTGACAAAGGATTCTGGTCATGTTTATTACTTTCAAAGAAGACAGGGTCAGGTGAAGAATGTAAGAAGCATGCCTGGTCAAGAAGAAAAGGAGAAAGAAGTGACTTAAGGGACTGAAAAGGTTCAGAAGAGGGCAGGTTGCTTCTGCTTGAACAGTGTTCCACAGACAGTGGCAACTGTGGCCATCTAAGTGGAGGGGACCGGAAAGTTGAATACTTGGGGGAGAGGATAAAAGGGAACCCTCCCCCTGAGGCAGGAGGGCAGCCAGACATTTCTTTTTCTTTTTTTTTTTTTTTGAGTTGGAGTCTCACTCTGTCGCCCAGA
>NW_007248886.1:76391-92954 GCF_000164805.1 Carlito syrichta
CACGCCCAGCTAATTTTTGTTGATTTATTGTAGAGATGAGGTCTCGCCAAGTTGCCCAGGCGGGTCTTGAACCCGCGGGCTCAGGCAATCCACTCACCTCAGCCTCCCAAAGGCGCGGGATTACAGGCTGAGACACCGAGCCCGGCAACAATCGTATATCTTATTGGCAGGTCAAACCGCCCTGTAGCCTGAAATGTGGCCTCAATGTGAACCCCCAGGCCTCCCTACCCCCTCCCTCTCACCTGTCAGAGGCACAGAAATGTCAGTCTCTCCAGAGTGGCAGTTACCTAGTTATTTATGCTCCATCCTATTAGCATACAAATAGCTAGGCAGTTTTATCTAGCTTTTTGTAAAAAGCAAAAGTAAGGTCTTTCTTTTTCAAGAAATTCACCCATGCCAGGTCTTTCTGGCATCAATCTTCCTTTTTTTTCCCCCTCTCCTCTTCACGCTAGTAAACTCTGTTTTAAAACTTTGCTGGTCGCTCTGAAAATAATTTCAGGGTCAAGTCAAAGAAATCAAGAGTTTGTACTATACCACACCAGCATCATCCAAAAAAAAGCCAAAAGCAGAGAGCAGGGCACCGGTGCAGGGGCCTTGTGAAGACCCTGATGTGAAGGAGAAGAGGAGAGGATGATTTATATTATCATGGCAGACCTGACAGAGTCCTACCTTACAGACCAGGCTAAAGGCAGACTAGGGTGGAATACCAGTCTCTGAGGCTAAATAACATTGTGCTCCTCCAACCTTACATAATCCCATTTTAATTTTTTCTTTGTTTTTTAAACTATTGAGATGAGGTCTTGCTGTGTTTTCCAAGCTGATTTTTGAGCTCCTGGCCTCAAGTGATCCTCCCAAAGTGCTGGGACTACAGACATGAGCCTCTGTGCCCGGCCAGATCTTACACAATGCTATTTATGCTTCTAGACCTTCATGAAACTGACTGGTTATGAGTCAGTCTCTCTGGCATCACTCAGGGGCCACACAGAGTATGGAAAGAACTCAGGTATTGGATGAGGAAGGTAGCCCCAGATCTCCCACCGTTACCCAAGGTAGGACCGATATCCAAGTCATTCCGCTCCCGCAGAAGCTACACCAGCAACAATCTCATCAGTCTTCATTGAATAAATAGTTGAAAGAGTAAATAAATTAATTATTCTCTCATGGTAAAGAAAATTGGGTAAGCAGTGAAGCCAGAATGTGACATATGCAACATCAGGACATCAAAAAAACGCCAACAAATCAATTTGATCCTTCATCCAAAGGGCCAGACAAGTGGGTTGCGAAAATACAGTGTAGACACAAGAATTATCCTTATTATCAGTAATCACAGCTGCCATCCACTGACCACCCTTGGGCTTGTTAAGTGTAATGCTAGACATTTTGCATCCACTATTCTGTGCACCAATTTCCCAAAGTAAATGTTATCCTCACTTTACAGATGAGGAAACTGAAGCCCGAAAAGTCAAATTATGAGTCCAGGGAGGCAAGAAAATGGCGGACTCAGGATTTGAACTCACATTTGACTGTTTCTAAGACAATATGTCCTTCCATTGCCATTTAGGACTTAATCTTGGGTTTTCTAGGCCTGCAGTTAGTTAAATAAAAACAGGAATGATCATACTAAGTGAAATGCTTGAGAGAGGTGTATTTCCTCTTTAGTTTGAGCCAGAGCCTCACTCTTTTACCCGGGCTGAAGTGCAGTAGCACGATCACTGCTCACCGCAGCTTGGACCTCCAGAGCTCAGGAGGTCCTTCTGCCTCAGCACCCCGAGTAGCTGGGAATACAGACATGTGCCACTGTGCCCAGTTAATTTTTTGTAGTGACAAGGTCTCGCTATGTTGCCCAGTCTGGTTTTGAACTCCTGGGTTCAAGCAATCCTTGTACTTTGGTGTCCCAAAGTACTGAAAAACACTGCGCTTGGCCCTCCTTTCTTGATCATAGAACCCAGGGTCATAAACAACAGTAACTCTGCAGTGAAGCAATGAACTGCTCTTTTTTTCTGCCCTTTGGGTAAGTGGCAGTCTTCACTGTGTCCTCACTTCCTTTTGTTGTTGTTTTGTTTTTTAGAGACAGGCTCTTGCTCTGTCACCCAGGCTAGAGTGCCGTGGCATGATCATAGCTCACTGCAGGCTTGACCTTCTGGGCTCAAGTAATCCTCCCGCCTCAGCCTCCTGAATAGCTAGAACTACAGGCATGCGCCACCACGCCCAGCTAAATTTTTTACTTTTGTAGAGATGGTGTCTTGCTATGTTGCCCAGACTGGTCTCAAACTCTTGGCCTCAAACAGTCCTCCCATCTCAGCCTCCCAAAGTGCTAGAACTACAGGTATAAACCACCACACCTGACCTGTCTCTCCTATATCGCACCACAGCTGAGACTGATGGACAGGTGTTGCACATAATACACATCCATCCATTTGTGAGCCTTTTGCTTTGCCACTGAACAAGGCATTTGGCTGGAAGCTAGAACTGGTGGCAGTCTGGTTCTTTCTTCCTCCTTACCTGCCTCCTCATTTCCACCAGAGGAAAAGAAGGTAAGCAACCAGGACAGAAACAGGAACCCCTGTCTTCCTCCTTGGAATGAAAGGGGAAACACTGCTCAATCTCCTAAGAAGAAGGAAAGGTTGGGCATTGCCTAGATCTAGATGTCATATCTCAGGATTCCCCATTGGTCCCCGAAGACTGTAATGAGTACGCATTTCAGAGTCAACTGGCCAGGGTTCAAATCCAAGCTTAGCCACTGATAACCTATGAAAACTTAGGTATTTCATTTTTTCAGAGTCCCATTACTTCCTCTTGTAAAAGACAGTTCCTAAAGCCTACCTCACTGGACTGTTGCCAGAATCAGGCAATGGAGCGGGGAAAGTGTCCAGCTTGTGGTGGAGACAGAGAGAATGGTCAACTGAGGAGCTCGCCTCAGCCCTGGAGGTCATGGGGACCGTGACAAGGGTGAGTGAGCAGATGGGTGACCTGAGAGGAACCTGGAGCTCTGCTTATGGGAAGTGGCATGCAGAGAAGTTAGAGGTGGGTAATATGAAGGCTAGATTACCTGTGAGGGGGTCATTTTTGTCTTGCTGGTATAAGTAAGAAATAGAAAGGCAGATCTGGGCTTCTCAGAGAAGTGAGAAGCACCCTGAGCCCTATTCAGGCCTGCTCCTGGAATCCAAACTATTTTCAGATCTACTCCTTGGGCTGTCACATTAGAGCCTGAAGACAGGTGGAGGCAGGTTCAAACAGCAGCTCTACCCTGCCTTGCCGCTGGATGGAAAGAAACAGCCAACATGTCTGAGCTCATCAGTGTAATCTGGAAAATGGGGCCACCTACCTTGTAATGTAGTTAAGAGGATGAGGAACACTGTCCATAAAGCACTGAGCTAGGGCCTGGAAAGCAACCAATACCCCATCTTACAGAACAATCATTCACCAGCCAGGAGCATGCTAACGGCAAGCATGAGAACCATATGGACAAGTCAAAGTCAACTGATTAAATTAAGTATAAACTGAATCCCTTCCAATTTTCCTCACTTGGGTAATCGAAATAAATATTCATACTTTTGTAGAATTTCACATTTTTCAATGTACATATCTTGATTTATGTGAGCAACAACCCCTCAAAAGTCACTAAGGTGGGCAATCTTAAAATAGGTTGACATATTTCAGTCATTTTCCAGAGGGCTCCAACAGGGACTTCTCCTACTGTTCACAACAGCAATAATTCCCTGCCATCCCAGAACTGCACCGTGGTCTTCCAGACTGTCCTATGTTTGCACATACTGATCCTTCTTGGAATTCCCTTTCCCTTTCCCCTCTTTTCCCTTCTGCTTTCCACGTCCCCTCTCCCTCCCTCATACACAGTGAGCAAAGTCAGACAGCCTCAGTGGGGACCTCAGCTCTGCCCCATTGTAGCTATAGTGCCACGGGCAAGTTTCTCAACCCCTTCTGTCTCTGCTTCCTCATCTGTAAAATGGCAATAAGAATAACAGTATCTACTTCCCGTTATTCTTGGCATTGTTGTGATATCATCTTTTAAGACTCATTCATGAACTGCTGCTTACTGGCCTCTTCTGCCTGCTTGGGTCAGGTGATGCTTGTTCTTTCTAGTGCTCTCAAGACCCCGGGACTTGCCTCTGGTGTGTCCTTTGACCCACTAATCCTTTGACCCACTCATTCCAGTTCCAGAAACCTGGCTTCAGGGTCTGTAATCAGAAATGAATTCAAAGTTTAAACACAAAGATGTCCACTGGAGCCTTGTTCCTAATAATACAATTTGCAAATAACTGACACGCCCCATGATGAGGGCCAAGTTCAATGACTAGGTCAACTATTGGTGCTTTGTTTTCTCCTCATCTACAAAGGCTTGGATCATGTTTGGTTCCTTTCTAACCCAAATGCCTCAAAAGGAGCCTTGAATGAAGTAACTACTCAAGAAATATTTCCATTCATGTATTCAACAAAGTTGTGCTGAGCATCTTTTATGGACCAAGCACCATGCTTCATGCTTTATGTGCATTATGTTATCTAATCATACCAATACCTCTTATGGTAGGTGCTATTTTTTAACTTCAATTTTAAAATGTGAAACTGAGACTTAAAGAGGTGAAGCCAGGCCTGGGTCTGCCAGACTTGAATACCCAAACACTAATCACTCTATCCTACTCTCTTGATGAATGAATGAATGGATGAATGAATGAACAAGCAAATGAATACCTCTGTTAAGATATTCGTTTGTCCACCCTCCAAATAAGTACAGGTGTGATACTTTGGGATGGAACTCTCTCATGTTTAGACTAGCTGCTACTACTGTTTAGATTCTTTTAAAAGGTCAAGAAGCCTAGACCTATTATTAATTCAATTTTATAAGTGAAGAAATTTGAGTGACTTGTCCAGGTCCCACAGCTAAGAGATGAATGAGCTCTAACAAAAATTAGATCACCTGGTTCCTCATCTATGGCCCTGTCCACTGTCCTTGTCTCAACTGCAGGCTAATGGCTGCAATTTAGTTATAAGATGTTGATTAATTTAAAGGTCAGTCTTAACAGAAAGATTGACCAAGAAGAACAGCATGCGTTTGCCAGCAAAAAGATCTTTGTGGAGGGTCTTTGTCACCGTAAAGTCCATGGCCAAATTTTCCTCAGATAGTAGTCGTATTGCCACAAAGAATAGACAATTCAGCACCACCCAAACTCTGAGATCAAGATCATTTTTTTGGCCCATTCCAAACCCCTTTATGTGGCCTGACTACATTCACAAAGAAAATCTACCCTCCTTCCAGGTTTCTAGATTTCTCTCTTGACTGTCTGAGTATTGCAATGTTTTCTACTTCATATTTACCCAATGACCCTGACCTGGCTTTTCTAGAGATAATTTCTAGAAATTTCTCCTTCATAAAGGTGAGGATGTGAAGTGTATGTAGCTTCTTCCACCATGGAAAGGCAAAGTTGAGAGTTAAAGAAAGTATGGTATCATTCAGGTAATAATAATAGGACAAGGGGATAGTCTAAACTAGTTGGAAGTCTACATTTTCCCAGTTCCTTGAGAAATTGTTCAATTCTTACTGTCTGAAGATATGAAAATGCAGCTTAAAATGAAACAGAATCTTTAGGCTGAAGATCTCAAATGGGTGTTGCTTCAAAGTCACCATTTAACAGTGCTATTCAGGAGGGAAAAATAAAGATGAAGTTGCCATGGAAACCTCTGTAACACCTGGCACAGCACCTCTGACTCATACAGCTGTATCTTAAAGAAACACGGGCATTAGCTGATGCTTTTCTCCAATTCCCGGGGCCAACTGTGCCTTCCTAATCCACAGGGAGGGGATATTTAGTGATATGCATCGATCTTTTTATAAGGAAGAAGTTATGCGAGAAATGAAATCTCTTATAAACTCAAATGTATTTTTGTTCCACTCTAAAGGTTTCAAATGGAAAAAATCTATTTCCTTCTCCACAATTATTTCTGTTTCTGGTGCAATATAAGAGAGATATGCCCCCTAAATTCAGTATTTGCACAGGTAGTTGGGATGAGAAAGAGATGACAAGTTTAAATATCTAGAAGGTCAAATTTGTAAGTATGATCTGCACAGACAACACACACCACAAAGGATGCCAAGTTGAAGCCAGATATCTGGATGTGACTCTTGGCTTCAACATTAGCCAGCTGGTTGTATCTCCTCTCTGACTTTCAGTTTCCTCATCAGCTACTTTGATTACCTGTGAGAATACTACATCACCAGGTGACTGTGAGAATTCCATTAGATCATTGGAGAAGAAAATTCTTTCTGCAAACTATAGAAGGAAAGAGAACTGTCATTTACTGAGTGCCTACTAGGTACTAGACACACATTAGCAATTCAACATTTTTAAGCATAAATGCAAGGCAAACAAATAATAGATGAGCTGTATGGGTCGACAGGAACAGTTAACACAGAACTTTGCATATCACACCAAAGAGTAGGGATTTCATGACATAGGTGACTAAAAGTCATTGATGAATTTTGAGCAGCAGAGTTACATGATCAAAACTGGGTCTTTGAAAAGTCCCTTTGAGTAATGAAGAGGGTAGCTGGAGACAAAAGCACAGGAAGAAGAACAGTAGGGAGCTTTTCACAATAAATAGTCCAGGGAAAAAATGGTGGCAGTGAAGATATTCTTTTTAATGATGCCTCTGTGAGCAGGGTTTGTGATGTGGTCTGGCTGTGGTCCAGGAGATGAATTACTATATCTGCTCAAATGGTGGTCATTGTGGATTAAAGTATCTTCCAAAAGCCACTCATTGAAGCTCTGCTTTCTAGAACCTGTGAACACGATTATTTATTTACTAGGGTTTTTGCATATGTAATCAAGTTAATATTGCACACTCATCCAATGGTTGGTGTTCTTTTAAGAAGAGGGAAGTTTGGACGCAGAGACACATAGGAAAGTGCCATGTGATGACAGAGGCAGAGACTGGAGTGATGCATCTCTAAGTCAAGAAATGCCAAGGATTGCCAGCAATCTCCAGAAGCTAGGAAGAAGCAAGAGAAGATCCTTCCACAGAGCTATCAGAGGCAGCATGGTGCCACTGACACCCAGACTTCAGACTTTCAGGGATAAACTTCTGTTGTTTTAAGACATCAAGTTAATGTCACTTTGTTGCAGCAACCTAGGACAGGAATACGATCATACAGAGAGGAAACAAAAATCAGTCAATATCTTACAACCATTCTGATGATGTTATACCTTTTAAGAAGTGTCCCATAGAATAAATCCAGAGGAACTTAACACATTCTACCATAGAAAAAACATGGAACCAACCATGCAGCCACTGAAACTGGACCGGATAAAAAAATATGGTACATATATCCAATTGAATATTATGCAGCCATAAAGAGGAACAAACGTGGACTTCACAACAACTTGGATGGATTTAGAGTCTATAATACTCAGTGATTTATCGCAGGAACAAAGAACTGATTACCATATGTTCTCACTCATAAGCAGCCCCTGAACATTTTCCATAATACTATAAGAAATGAATTGCCAGTAGACGGAGACTTCCAGGGGAGGGGGGGAGCACATAACATTAATAAGGGTACCTGATCTCGAACCAGGCAAAGTGGGGACCAAAGGGAGGCCCAAACTTTACCTGGGCGATGATCACTTGTAGACCTAATCCTGAATTGGACCCCACATCTTTAAAATATAATAAATTCTTAAAATAAGAAGTGTCTTATACAGTGGTATTGGGGTATACCACCCAGGTCCCCCTTCAGAACAAAGGCACTCATTACTCCCCTGCCCCACCCTTGAGTGTTGCTGCTGAGAACTCTTGGCGTGTCCCTCTCTAGGAATTACCCTCAGCTGAAAAGAGCTTCCCCAGCCAATAGCTTTTCCTCTTCTCTAAAGCAGCCCATATCTAACTACTGGTTGATGTGAGGATACAAAGATCCCTTGACTCAGTTAGGACATCTCTTCATAGCTGCCTGACCCCCCAAGCTCCACATGGAACCATCTGAAGGCTCTGTTGTAAAGGCATCACATCTCAGCTTCCCTCTCGGTCCAATCCAGCTTGCCTCACTTTCTTGCAGATTTCCTCCTTACATGCAAATCTTCTTCCCAGAAGCTTCTTCCAGGGACCTCCACCTAAGATATCCCACAAAATTATTTCCAGCCTCACAAATGGAATAGTGGATTTTAGCCCTAATCTCAGATCTGCATCTATTAGAACCGAGAAGGCATTCTTGAACAATAACCTAAGGTTTAAAAATTAAAGACAAAGTCCCTCCATAAAGGTACACTTCCATACAATTTTTAAAGACTCTGACATGAAAATAATACTATAATAGGCAAATAATACTATAATAGGCAAAGGGAGTATGATTCCACCTGCATTGAGAATATTAGAAAAAGCATGTTATAGTACAGTCTAGGACATAAAGAGATACTGCAGTTCGTGGTACTGTACCCCTCTGAACCACCATTAGCAAATGTCATCATAATCAATTGTAGACACACGGAGAGATTATGACCCAGGCCAGTGTGAGGCGGTTGAGGGAACTGGAATTTATAATGATGATGAAAACTAGCCTAGTGAAAATGAAAATTTTTTTAAAAGTTGATTAAAGTTCCAAGGACAAATAGAATTTGAATCACACAAGAGACAAGAGACAGAAAGATATGAAGAAATATATTAACTCGATTCATCTGGACTGAGTCACCAAACCTCTTTATCCACAGGAATTTAATTGCAGGGCAAGAGACAAAAGATAAGGAGACAAGCTGAAGTCAGGACTTGGCCTTTCAATATTAAAGAGTTTCTTCGTACACATTCAATCCCAACTGGTTGTAACTTCTACTTGCAAAACGATAATTGTCAAAACTGTTTGTCTAGGAATTAATATGTCAGGAACTATGCGGCTATACTGCATAGTTTTCTTAGTTTGCAGAGCTGATAAATGAAGCAGAGACAAGTTGCTTTACCTGTCTTTGCTTCATTATCCACCCATTCCTCCCAATAATGACAGAAGTTGGGACTGCAAACTGGGGCCTCTAAGCCCCTAAGATCTTCCTTTGAAACCCCACATTCTACTCACTCAGAAATACCTCTAATTCTTCCTTTTCTCTGCACTATTTTAATCTTCTTTTCTGTCCAGCCTCTGTGCATAATTCCTTACTGGTTTATCTTCCTCTTTCTCCACCTTCTTCCAATTCATCTTGGAGTTTGAGCGAGTTTGTACAGAAAGCCCTTTTCTTTTCTACTAAGTTAGGAACCTATTGAATAAGGAATGTATCTAGAAGACAGATGCAGATAAACGCATCGGCTTTGTTCCTGATAAAAGCTAGACTCCAAAACAATGCTGAGACCAGAGGGCAAATAAGCTGACAATGATCCCATACATTGCATTTACTCTCAAAACTGTAGGGAAAGTGGTGAGAGGGTAACCTTTCCTGCTAAGTTCCCCACAAAGCAGTCATCAGATAAAGATTGTGCCTTCTCTGTAGGAAGACAGGCTGAAATGCTGAGAGAAAAGGGTTCCACCAGGGAAGGAAATAAGTTCCCTTCTCCAGCCCACTTCCACATCACCTCAGTTCTGACCAAGCCTCTCCCACTTCCAGGAAGACGCCCATAAGTGCCAGTACCTTCATCATTTTCCTGTCCCTTTACCATAGTGAATGATTATGAGCCAGGTGTTAGAGGGTCCATCCCTTGGAATCAGGACCACATAGAGAAGGGGCACCACTGACCCATGATGGATCTGCAGCACAGATAATGAATGAACATGTGATGTTTTAAGCCACTGAGATTTGGAAAATGTTTGTTACGGCAGCACAACTTAACCCATACTGACACATGCACTCATCCACATGCTGTGTCTTCTAAATACAGTGTGCCTTCTCACCCCCCAGGCTTTGTCTTATGCTGGTCACTTGTTTGCCCTCATCCACATGCCCTCCAAAGCCAACCAACCTCCAGTGCCTCCTGCAAACCCAGATCGAATATCACCTCCTCCACAAAGGATCTTCTATCTCCTAGAGGCAGAAGTCAATGCTCTCTCCATTAGGCTCAGCTCAGAAAACATTTAATGTTTTATTACTCATTTAATGACTGAGTAGGGGGTCCATGGCTGCACATGACTTATCTGCCATATTTACTAGTCTAAAGATCCTCAGGCTGGGTAAATCCTGCAGCCCTTTCTTTTTGATTCTAAGTGATGTAGATTCTTCCTTCAGAGTAAGCAGAAGCATTTAACCATGGTCCCTCCACAGTGTAGGATGCCAGGCTTGACTTTAGCCCAAGGGAGGGACTTGGTATTTTCCTCAAGGAATTCAGTGCATGTGCCAAGTGTCTTGCTTGAGAAGCCAGGGCGGAGCTGCAGAGGCAACAGCAGACAGGGAAGAGGAGGCACATGGCTCAACATACGGTGCCAGTGGCACCTTGCCAGGGACGGCAGCACTTACGCTAGCCATGGGAATAGCTTGGAGAACAAATTATACTCTTCTCTTCAGGGAAGGAAATACCACGAGACAGGAATGCTGTATAAAGACCACAGTGGAATGTGAAGATGGATGGGCACTTCTGTCTCAAGCACTGATTCTCAACCCTGACCGCACGTTTAAGTTACCTGGAGAACTTTAAGACATTGTGCTGTCTAGGGAGTGTCCCACACTGGCCAGAGCAGGCTCTCCAGAGATGGGGCACTGACAGAAAGACACTGTGCTGTCTGGGCAGTGTCCCACACTGGCCAGAGCAGGCTCTCCAGAGATGGGGCACTGACAGAAAGACACTGTGCTGTCTGGGCAGTGTCCCACACTAGCCAGAGCAGGCTCTCCAGAGATGGGGCACTGACATCAATATCTTTTCAAAACTCTCTGTGTGATTCTTGCCCTGCCAGGGGTAACAGCCACCACTCCTGAGCACGTCATCGATCTGGTCTTCCCAGCAGAGCTCAGGGGGCTGACGGCAAGTGTGCATGGTTTATTCTGCTGGTTTGTTGCATGGCTTATTCATGTCTTGCATCTTAGCACTACCTACACCCTATAAAATCAGGATCTTAAAAAGTCACGGAGAGGCCAGGCACAGTGGCTCAAGCCTATAATCCTAGCACTTTGGGAGTCCAAGGTGAGAGGATTGCCTGAGTTCACGGGTTCAAGACCAGCCTGGGCAACTTGGTGAGACCTCATCTCTACAACAAATCAAAAAATTAGCTGGGCATGGTGGTGCGTGCCTGTAGTTCCAGGTACTTGGAAGACTGAGGTGGAAGGATGCCTGAGCCCAGCAGGTGGAGGCTGTGGTGGCCATGAGTGTGTCACTGCACTCCAGCCTGGGTGACACAGTGAAACTCCAACTCTAAAATAAAATAAAATAAAATAAAATAAAAAGTCATGGAGAGACAAGTTAGTATTTGCTGGGAACCCTCTGTATGGGACTTAACTTACACATATTTTTTCACTTCATTGGCACACTGACCTCATGGGGTAGCTACTCTCCTTGAGAAATAAGGAATCTGAGACTTAAAGTGAAATCATATTTAATCACTTAAAAAGTCACAGTCAGGATTCAGTTCAAGAGTTCCTTTTCCTCTACACCAGTGGTCTTCAAACTACAGTGGTGTTTGAGGTGCTACAAAGGTCTGATTCAAATATAATTTTTAAATGTACATTTATAATTGTCAAAGCCGGCTAGGTGTGGTGGCTCAAACCTGTCATTCCAGCACTTTGGGAGGTCGAAGCAAGGGGATTGCCTGAGCGCATGGGTTCCAGCACAGCCTGAGCAACTTGGTGAGACCTAATCTCTGCAATGAATCAAAAAATTAGCTGGGTGTGGTGGCTTGCACCTGTAGTTCCAGCTACTTGGAAGGCTGAGGTGGAAGGATCTCCTGAGTGCAGCAGATTGACGCTGGAGTGGTCATGAGCATGCATTGTACTCCAGCCTGGGCAACACAGTGAGACTCCAACTCAAAAAAAAAAAATGTCAAAGCTGTAACATAGAAGCACACATCCAACTGCCTTATATGCCAAACTGTAGCTCACTGGAGTGTTCCAGTGTATTGCCATGCACTTCTGTGTTAAGTCACGTCTGTGCAGATATCCAAGGAAAGATTTTCTTTTGCCATCTCCGTATTGACCACGAACATCACGAAAATGGGCTCACTAATTAGAATAGTTAAAACGATTAAAGAACTCTTTTAAAAAATCAGACATGGGCATGTGCACACTCATAAAATTATTCAAGTGACTATATTAGGGCAAAACGTGTGCCTGGTATCCTTGGGTAAACACTGAGTAGGCCGGGTTACTGCTAGTGCTCATCAAGGTGTCAACACAGTCATGTCCTACAATGACGGTGGGGTTTGCAGCAAACTTGGGGGTGTTTGTAATGTGACCAAGCTCTGATGAGCAGGTGTTACCAGGCTTCCCACTGCAGACCAAATGCCCACAACGAACCTGAAACTTAAAGCTCGGTCCAATGTGTAAAAGACAGCTTTGGCACTCACAAGGATGCTCATTATTTTATAATTAAATCATATTATAAAAATACTAAATCATAGGGATCCTAAACTCACCAAAGAACCTATGCATTTGACCTCTTCCAAAGTGTACATTTGCAATTCAGAAATGCCAATATATTGTCAATGATTCACTGTTGGAACAGAAATTTTGTACTGTGCTTTCAAGCTGTTTGACGAGTTTAATTTGACACATATCGTGGGATTACTCAGAGAGCCGTTATAAACAAACATCTGCAAGTGGCAGCCTTCGGGGAGACTCTGATGGAGGTGGCCACAGCCTGAGGCTGTGTCCTCCTGCACAGACTGCAGAAAAGATAGGATTCTGAGTAGGCCTCAGTGCAGGGGGCAAGGTCTCATCACTGCTTACCCCACGCCCTCAATGCTGGTCCATGCTCTGAGGGGCAGAGTGGAGGTTGGGCCGGGGGTTTCAGGTGAATAAGGAGGCCCACAGGATCACACGGTTCATTTCTTCCTTCTCTTCTGTAGAAATTGAAGTTGTGATATTTGGGAGACATTATTATGGATAACGAATTTCAATTATTACAGAGAAATAGACAGACAATGCCAGAAGCTTGAAAACATGGAAGAGAATCAACTCACAAGACTATTTTTAATGAATATATTTCTTTGGTAGAAAAGTATACTGATGCTGTAATCCCAACACTTCAGGAGGCCAAGGTGAGAGGATTGCCCAAGTCCGTGGGTTCAAGACCAACCCGGGTAACTTGGCGAGACCTTGTCTCTACAATAAATCAAAAATTAGCCAGATACAGTAGCGCACGCCTGTAGTTCCAGCTATTTGGAAGGCTGAGGCGGAAGGACGCTGGGGTGGCCGTGAGTGTGCCACTGCAGTCCAGCCTAGACAAGGAACGGAGTGAGACTCCAACTCAAAAAAAAAAAAAAAAGAAAAGTATATCAATGAGTAACAGCTGGGGCAGATTCAACATCTGCCTTCACAACATCACAGCACCACACAAATGAAGGGGCTGGTACAGCTCAGGTTTTACCACTTTTCGGGCTTTTAAAGAGATGCTTCCAGAGTAGGGGGCAGAAAAGGAAGGCCAGAGCAGAGAGTAGACATCAGCAGCTGCTTAGTGGCAACATTTTCATGCAAATCATCTTCTGTACTACCCTGCCAGAACAATTGTGGGCACTAGCTTCCATCTCTAGGCCACAGGATTGTTCTGGGAATTGTTGACCCAATAGGCTGAGAGAGGTTTGGGCTAATGACGACAGAATATCTCTCAGAAAGGCTGACTCCGTCCTACAACTCTTCACTAAGTAAGAACCAATGAAACAAAGAAATGACCTGACTCTCCCAGGACCTCTGTTTCTCCTGAAATACTGTCTGGTATTCAGTCCTCCTGCTGGAGTAGGTGCCTCTCAGCTGTTTCTGAGTCAGACTACAGTAAGTCCTCTACATACGAACCTTCAAATTGCGAGCTTTCAAAGATGTGAATGTGTGTTTGTATGTCCAACCAGGTAAGTTAGTTCACGTGTCTATAGTACATTGTCAGGTACGTGCATCCTCTACAAGTAGCCGTGCTTTTGTATACTTTACTGTACTGTATTATTTGTGTCAAAGGTATTATAAACCTATTACAGCACAGCACTGTATAGCCAGCTGTGTTTGTTGGGTGCCTAGGCTAGCTTTGTTGTACTTAAGAACAAACTGGACTTACGAACACACTCTCAGACGGGAACTAGTTCGTACGTAGGGGACTTACCGTGCTCTGAGCAAGTCCACTTCCCCGGTGCGTCAGAAATGTAAACTAGCTCCCTGCTGTCACACACTCCCTTTTGTCCCAAGTACCACAGAAAGCTTTGCACAAATTTTAAATTTTCTATGCACTCTCAGCTCTTTCACTCCAGAGCTTGTTCTTCAGCCCCTATGGCCCAGCTGTTGAGGGATGTTTGAAATTGTTTTTCTGGGTATCACTCAAACCAGCTGTTCCATCTTAAGAATTCTGAAGGGCCTGTTATCACAGCTAGTCCTGGCTGCGAAAATGAATGTTTGTATAAATAACCCTGAATTGTACCCCACATCTTTAAAATAAAAACAAAAAAGAGCAAAAAATTATAATCATCATTCAGCTGGTGCTACTATACTCAAGGCCGAGTTCAGAGATATGAACCACACTTCATTTTAAACTACACCTCTATGCTCATGTTTGCTGAAGATGGATGCAGAAACCATACAAAATTAATAATTTAGCTAGCCTAAAGGATAGAAGAATGGGAAGAAGTGTGTCTTCTCAGATAAAAACAGAAAAGGAATGTAATATGCCTTTTAGTGCTCAAATTTGTTATTGTTCATAGCAGATAACTCCATTTTCACAATTAAGTTTATAAGTTTTATTGACATTGCAGGTTTTATTTTCATTGCAGGGATTTTCACTTGTTCTTGTGTAATATAACCAAGGGAATTTCTCAACCTGAATTCACAATTCAGCTATGTGGATTAATAAAAGGGAGAGTAAGAATCTTTAAAAACCACAGGCGCTTTAAAATGTCAGTGTAACCTCCACGGCTGTTATTCATCAATCCTCTTATCCATTTAAAAATATTTATCATAACTAACCTTTGTATCAATGATAAACCTGTTATCTATGACATACCTCTTATGACTAATCAACTTTATTCTCTTACCCCACGTTCCTTCCACTTGTACAAGCCTTCTCTCTCTTTCAATGTTGAACTAAAGCTTGAAAATAGAGCTTTTTGTTTCACACTGTGATTGTCTCTCTCCACTACCAGATTCATTTCTCTTTATCCCAAGTACCTTGTCACTTATATCTACAAAGCAATGTATAATGCCTGGTACATAGCAAGTACTCAATAAATATCTTAAATAACTGATTGATTGAATGTTAGGGAGTAGGAATAAAGTTCATCATTCAAAAAAAAAAAGAAAGTGAATTGAAAGAGACGTCTTTCTTTTGTTTTGAGTCGGAGTCTCACTCTGTCACCCAGACTGGAGTTCAGTGGCTGCTCCCGGCCACCGCAGCCTTACCTGCTGGGCTCCAGCGATCCTTCTGCCTCAGCCTTCCAAGTAGCTGCCTCAGCCTTCCAAGTAGCTGGAACTACTTGGAAGGTGCACGCTACCACGCCCGGCTAGTTTTTTTTTTTATTTATTGTAGAGATGAGGTCTCACCAATTTCCCCAGGCGGGTCTCAAACTCAGGCTATCCACTCATCTCAGCCTCCCAAAGGCATGGGATTACAGCCTGAGCCACCGAGCCTGGCGAAAGAGACGTCTTTCATCGAAAAGTTACATGTGAGCCGGGCTCAATGGCTCAGCCTGTAATCCCGCGCCTTGGAAGGCTGAGCTGAGTGGACTGCCTGAGCCCGCGGGTTCGAGACCCGCCTGGGCAGCGAGACCTCATCTCTACAATAAATCAAAAAAATTAGCTGGGCGTGGTGGCACGCACCTGTAGTTCCAGCTACTTGGAAGGCTGAGGCAGAAGGATCGCCAGAGCCCAGCAGGTCGAGGTTGCGGTGGCCGGGAGCGGCCACTGCACTCCAGTCTGGGCAACAGAGTGAGACTCCAACTCAAAAAAAAAGAGAGAAAAGTTACATGTGAAAAGCAGCTCATAGTGTTGTCTTTGCATCCTCTTAACACTATGTCTTCTGCTAGTCCTGATAAAGTCTCATGGTTTCTAGAAGTCTCTTTTGAGCATGATTTTTAGGAAAAAAAAAATACATCCTTTTATAGATGACTATTCAGACTCCACACAGGGATCTAGTCTTGAAATTTCTTTGATTGCCCTATTATGAATTAAAGCACAATAGATTGGGTGTTTTTTAGTTGCTGGTGATTTGAAAGCAAAAACTCTTTCTACATTGGCGCTTCTCTTCTGCAGAGCATCAGTGAGCGTATACTGTGTGCTAGAAGCAAACCAAAAGTTATCCTTTCCCCACAGCACAGTAATTGTGTTTGTGCATGTTTCTTTAAAATATTTTCTGTATAAGAAATTGAGACCCTTAATAGACCAATAACAATCAAGGAAATCGACTACATAATAAGAAAACTTCCTATAAAAAAAAAGCCCTGGTCCAGATGGCTTTCCAGCAGAA
>NW_007248886.1:92991-108601 GCF_000164805.1 Carlito syrichta
ATCACATTGATACCCAATGCCAGGTAATGATCCAACAAAGAAAGAGAACTATAGGCCAAATATCTTGATGAACATAGATGCTAAATTTTCAACAAGATCCTAGCAAACCAAATTCAGCAATACATCTCAAAAATCATCCATCATGACCAAGTAGGCTTCATTCCTGGGATGCAAGGCTGGTTCAACATTCATAAAACCATAAATGTAATTAAATACATCAACAGATGTCAAAACAAAAACCACATGATTATATCATTAGATGCAGAAAAAGCTTTTGATAAAATCCAGCACCCCTTCTTGATAAAAACCCTTGAACATCTAGGCATACGGGGAACATACCTCAAAATAGTAAAAGCCATCTACGAGAAACCCACAGCCAGCATACTCCTAAATGGACAAAAATTGGAACCATTTCCCCTGAAAACTGGAACAAGACAAGGATGCCCACTCTCACCCCTCCTGTCCAACATAGTATTGGAAATCCTGGCTCAAGCAATCAGAGAAGAGGAGGCAATCAGGGGTATCCAAATAGGAAAAGAGGAAGTCAAGTTATCTCTCTTTGCAGATGATATGATTGTGTACCTAGAAAACGCAAGAGAATCTGTAAAAAACCTCCTTACACTGATAAAGGCCTTTGGCAAAGTCTCAGGATACAAAATAAATGTACAAAAGACAATCGCATTTCTCTACACCAATAATAAACAAACAGAAACCCAAATAAAAAACACAGTTCGATTCACAACAGCCACAAAAACAATGAAATACCTTGGCATCTTCCTAACCAGAGAGGTGAAAGACATTTACAATGAAAACTACAAAACACTGCTCAAAGAAATCAAAGATGACACAAACAAGTGGAAAAATATCGCATGTTCATGGACTGGAAGAATCAACATTGTGAAGATGTCCATCTTACCTAAGGCAATCTACAAATTCAATGCAATACCCATCAAATTACCAGCAACATTCTTCTCAGACCTAGAAAAGACAACACAGGAATTCATATGGAAACACAGACGTCCAAGAATAGCCAGAACAATCCTCAGCAAAAAAAACAAAGCAGGTGGTATCACATTACCAGACTTCAAACTTTATTATAAAGCTGCAGTCATCAAAACAGCTTGGTATTGGTATAGGAACAGGCATATAGATCAATGGAATAGAATTGAGATTCCAGAAGCAAAACCTCAATTTCTTAACCAACTCATCTTCAACAAGGCCTCCACCACCTACCACTGGGGAGAGGAGAACCTATTCAGTAAATGGTGCTGGGAAAACTGGCTGACCACATGCAGAAGATTGAAACATGACCCCTATCTATCCCCATGCACAAAGGTTAACTCCAAATGGATCAGAGACCTAAATATAAAACCTCAAACCGTAAGAACCTTAGAAAATGAAGGAAACACCCTCATGGAAATCGCAACTGGCATCCAATTCCTGAACAAAACCCGAAACCCACAAGTCATAAGACAGAAGATAGATAAGTGGGACCTTATTAAACTGATAAGCTTCTGCAAGGCCAAAGAAACCATCAAGGGAGCAGGGAGACAGCCTACAGACTGGGAAAAAGTATTTGCCAACACCAGGTCTGACAAAGGCTTAACATCCTGGATCTACAAGGAACTAAAACGTGCAGAAAAGAAAAAAACAAACAATCCCATTATAAAATGGGCAAAAGATATGACAGACACTTCACAAAAGAGGACATCTGAGCAGCTAACAAACACATGAAGAAACGTTCAACCTCACTAATCATCAGGGAGATGCAAATCAAAACCACACTGAGATAACACCTAACTCCAGTCAGAATGGCAATTATCAACAACTCAAAAAATAACAGCTACTGGAGAGGGTGTGGTGAAAAGGGAACACTTCTACACTGTTGGTGGGAGTGTAAACTAGTGCAACCTCTGTGGAAAGCAGTGTGGCGATTCCTAAAAGCTCTAAATATCAACCTCCCATATGACCCTGCAATCCCCCTACTGGGAATATACCCTGAAGAACTCAAATCACTCTATAAAAAAGATACCTGCACACGTATGTTTATCGCAGCGTTGTTCACAATAGCAAGAACCTGGAAACAACCATGCTGCCCACCAAAAGAGGACTGGATTTTAAAAATGTGGTACATATACATGATGGAATACTACGCAGCCATAAAAAAGAACAAAATCATGAATTTCACAGCAACCTGGATGGAACTAGAGTCTATAATACTGAGTGACCTCTCACAGAAACAAAGATCCGAGTATCACATGTTCTCACTCATATAATGGACCTTGAACATCCAATATAATATTATAAGAAAATGACTGACGGTACTGGGAAACTATGGGGCGGGGAGGGAGATGGGATTAACGGTAGCAAATATCTGTCTGAGGATGGGGAAACACCTCTTATCAACAGGGTGCCTGAATGAAATGTAATTGTACACCTAACCCTTAACTGTACCCCACAAAACCATAATAAAAAATATTGATCATGAAAATATATATATATATATTTTCTGTATAAACCAGTGTTAGGTGTTCTGTTGGGGTGACTGTGAGTTTGGTTTTTTTTTAAATAAAAAAAAGGATGACTGCAATTACTTCTTCTTGTGAAAATCTCTCCTACCAAGATGGTGTTCCACTGGTCTAGCTTAGCATAAGTAGGAAACACCGCAGCCTTAATGCTCATGTAACTAACTGGTTTTGGTTTAGTGCAATGCTTGGTAGAACTTAACTGACCAGAACCCATGTGTGTAACATACTTTAGAAAAAAAGCATGGCATGTTGTTTGTTTGGTTAAGTATGTTATTTGTAGTTATTCCTTTGTGAATCAAAACTATCTCAATACAGAACAACTCAACTATAAAGCAAAATACAGACCTAAACAAGGTGTGGAGGCCAATATATGAGCCATTGATAAGCCTCAGGTATAAATTCATTGCAACGGCCTTAGTGTATTTGGTGACTGATTTTAGCATCAAAGATTGTTATAATTTGAAATTGTAAAATAAGTTTGAACTAGCAAAATACTACCTGTGTGTTTTATATATGAGCATTTTTCTGTATAATTCCTATATTTTCTAAAGAGTGTTAAAAATTTAAAAATCATTGCCCTGTATTAGGCTTCCTTTCCAAACAAAAATATTAGTTCATAAGAATTGAAACCACCCTGCTGCAGTCTCCAAATGTATTCCCTCAAAAGTCATATGTTGAACCTACTCCCCAATGTAATAGTATTTGGAGATGGACCTCTGGGTGGTGGTTAGGACATGAAGGTGGGGTGACTCCCTCTGCCCTCATGAATGGGACTAGTGCCCTAATAAGGAGGCCCCAGAAAGTTTTCTTATCCCTTCCACCATTTGAGCTTACAGCAAGAAGAATGGCTGTTTATGAACCAGAAAGAATGCCCTCACCAGACACTGAATCTGCCAGAAGCTTGATCTTGGACTTCCCAGTCTCCAGAACTATGAGAAATAAATGTCTGTTGTTTATAACCATCCCTCTTCCCAGTCTATGGTATTCTGTCCTAGCAGCCCAAACAGACTAAGATACACCCTCTGTACAGAGAAAGAGTTTATTTTATTAAGCCATTAAATTATGAGTGTGTCTGTGTACACGATAAGCCTACATGTGTGCACGCATATGCACGTGTGTATTGCATATAGTCATCACATTACAAATCCTACTTAGATATAACCAGACTCTTCTCAAAGGGGCATTGATAAAGTGGAGCATCACCTTGACATGTAGCATATTCCTTCCAGGGTGTTAGTACTGCCCTATCTATGTCTGTCCTGTATATCATTACACAGGTCGGTAGAAATGAGAACTCCTAGAGGCAGATTTCTTCCATGCCGCCCTGCCCTGATAACACATCAAAAAACCCATACTATTAACCCAGATCTAAGAGCTGGGTTTATTACGTGTGGCCCATGAGACTTTTGACCCAAATAAACAGTTTAGCAAAAGGCATCTCAAATACTGGCCCTGTCACTTATCAATGACATGTTCTTAGACAGTTCACCTTGCACCTCTAAAATCTCCTCACCCCAAAAATGGAGGCAAGAATCCCTACTTTGCAAGGTTATTGCAAGTACTGAATGAGTTATAGAGGCAGCATGCTAGAATATAGAATTGCCTGATAAACATATTCTATTATGTATTGCATTTTGTAAAAAAAATTCAGCTCCTTGTCCTTCAAGCATTGTCAAATCAGTTGGGATACTTTGCGCCCTCTTCAAAGTTTTTACTTTCTACTAAAAAAGCAAGAAAAATCATTCCATGCTTACTAAAAGTTTTCAAATTTCTTTTTTGACAGATAACATTTTCTAGTGTCTGCTGTTCTTGATGCAATATTTAGAGCACCTGGTGTTTTTTCCACCTAAAAGAACATTTGAGACAGTTTTCAACATTTTATCGTTCAATCTCCCTCTTACAATCTTTAATAAACCCTTCAAAACAACAAAAAAAATTGTTTCTCCTCTCTTTTCCATGGTTCTTACCGCTCAAATACACACTTAAGTGTCATGCCCCAAGATGAAAATTCAAGGGGGGAAAGTCTGAAATTGACAGTCAGAGGCCCACTTCATCTTGCTGAGGGACATGGACGAGTCATCCGGCCTGCAAAATGAGCAAAGCCACACCCTACCTCCCAGAGTTGGTGTGAGGAGCCCATGGCATTCTGGAGGAGGAAATTAAGTGTGGAAGTTGTTCTGCACATGTGCTTTCCTCTACTTACCTGTCTTCCCAGGAGGCAGAGTCATTCAGAGGGGAACAGTGTTTTGCACAGACGTACAGGGTAGGAAACACAGGGCCTGTAGTCCCTGTGGTTGTGTAATGAATATATGTAATGCATATACTCATCACATTACAAATACTGCTTATATATAACCAGACTCTTATATAGACGTGTCTCTAAGGTGGAGAATTGCCCCTGCTTCAGAGATGCCGTCTTTGCTAATGTCATTCTCACCACCTTTCTAGGACTGCAGAGATTTGTGAAGAAGCAATTTAGATGTTAGGAAGAAGCCCCTGCAGCTGCTACACAAGAATTCATTCCACAAACTTTCTGATCCCCTGCTCAGGGTCAAGCCCAGTGCCTGGCACAGAGAAGGACACAGGCTTTTATACCCCACATATTTCCAGAACATCTATGTGCCAGGTGCCTACCAGGTGCTGGGGATACGGCAGAGAGTAAAATAAACAGGTACCTGTCTCATAAAGCCTATGTTTTCAGAGAGACACAGAGGATGAAAGAAAAATATATTGTTGTTATTATTTTTTTCTTAGTATTTACTCCATTTTTCTGTGATTCTTTTGTTTTGTTTTAGTTTTTTATTTTAAAGATGTGGGGTACAAATCAGGGTTAGGCATACAAATGATCATTATGCAGGTACCCTTGTTGATGAGTCTGCCTCCGCCCCCGAAGATTGACACTACTGCCAATCCTTTTCTCAGAGTATTACAATAATTATTCAAGGTCCACTTATGAGTGAGAACATGTGATACTCGGTTCCTTGTTTCTGTGATAGGTCAGTCAGTATTATAGCCTCTAAGCCCATCCAAGTTGCTGTGAAGTTCATACTTTTTTCCTTTTTATGGCCGCATAATATTCCATTGTGTAATATTCCATTGCGTATATTTTATCCAGTCCTCTTTCAATGGGCATCAGAGTTGGTTCCACGTTTTTGCAATTGTGAACATTGCTGCAATAAACATGTGTGCACAGGTGTCTTTTTTGTAGAGTGATTTGAGTTCCTCCAGGTAATATTCCCAGTAGGGAAATCACAGGGTCATAGGGGAGGTCGATTTTTAAATCTTTTAGGAATTGCCACAGAGGCTGTTTTCCACAGAGGCTGTACTAGTTTACACTCCCACCAACAGTGTCAAAGTGAGGGAAAACTATTTTAAAGATAATTTTAGAAAGTGAAAAGGGTTATGAACAAAATAAAATGTGACCATGTGATACAAAGGAATGTGGAGTCATTTTGAGGGGATGACCAGGGATGAAGATGAAAATGAACCAGTGACACCTTTGAGAGTTTGGCTAGAGGATGGAATGTGGGAGAGGCAGATACCTTTTTGGAGCATGTACTTGGCTGGGCTCGGTGGCTCAGCCTGTCATCCCAGCACTTTGGGAGGTCGAGGCAAGTGGAATGCCTGAGCCTGCGGGTTCAAGACCAGCCCGGGCAACTTGGTGAGACTTTATCTCTACAAGAAATCAAAAATTAGTCGGGCATGGTAGAGCATGCCTGTAGTTCCAACTGCTTGGAACGCTAAAGCAGAAGGATCCCCCGGAGCCCAGCAGGTCAATGCTAGGGTGGCCATGAATGTGTCCCTGCACTCCAGCCTGGGCGACAGAGTGAGACTCTAACTCAAAAAAGAAAAAAGAAAAATCATGTACTATGGACCAGGGACCATACTGTGTTAAGACATTTGCACTGATTTTATCCTCACAGGCAACAACAATACCAACTTTGGTCATCAGTGACAAAAGTAATATTTGACACACAACAAGTATGCCAGTAAAAATGAAATGAATGAGACAGAATTCATCCACCCCATTTTACAAACAAGGAAACCGAGGCTCTAAGACACTGAGTTTTTCAAGGGCACACACTACGGACCACAGATATGGGATAGTTGATCCTGGGCCTGTTTTTGAAATGTCTATTTTATTTTTGTAAAATTAGAATGTATTTACTAACATCTTGTTTAAGATGATTTATATTTATGTTTATCAAGTGAGACCAGCCTACTGCTTTTCTTTCTCAAACTACCCTGGTCAATTTGGTAGCAAAGTCCTTCTAGGCTCATAAAATGCACTGATTTTTGTTTTTCTCTATTGCTATACTCTAGAAGTTATTGTAAAAGTAGGGATTGGCTGTTGTTAGATGTAGTTCACCTAAAGAACCCTTCCAAACACTTGTTTATTAAAGGGAGGGGGTAGTTCTGACTATTTTTATTGTTGGTGTGTGTATTTAGCCCCTCTGAATAAAGTTCCATCCTACAACTTGGGGGCATAGAAATAAAAATAAATTTCCTTTTCTGGATCCTATTTTGAAACAGTAGTCTATATATTCAACAATGTTTACTGAACATCTGTGACATGTCAGGCATTCTTTTAGGTAATTTGAACATAGCATGAATAAAACAGGAAAAAAGAATCCCTGCCCCCGTGGAGCTTATATTCTAGTGAAGGGGGGCAGATAGTAAACAGAAACAAGTAAAAAATACAGACTTAAAAGGTGGTAACACTCTACAGAAATAAGGCAAGGAAGGGAGATGAGAAGGGAGAGGCTGGTGGAAGGTCACACTTTTGAGTGGGTTGATCAGAGAAGGCCTCCCTTTGGGCAAAGACTCGCAGAAAGGAAGCATTGCAGAGAGGGGGAAAGACATCAGCAAAACCCAGAAATGGGAGCATGTGTGTCACATTTAAGGAACAAGAAAGAGGTCAGCATGGCTGGAAGGAAGCTCAACAATGGAGAGAAAGTTCTCAGACAGCATCACAGAGGGAAAGAGCCTCTGGAAGAACTCGGAAAAACTCTGAATCCTGCTCTCAATGAGATGAAAAGGAATTAGAGGGTTTTGAGCAGGGGAGTGATGAAACCTGATATGTTTTAGTGAGATTATTGTGACTTTCACATAGATAGAGAAAAAGAGTAGCAGCAAATTGGCCATGAGAAGGTTACGACAGGCATCCAATCACGGGACAAGGATGACTTGGACCATGGTGACAAGAGTGAAAATGGTTAGAAGTAACAAGAGTTCAGCTATATTTGAAGTTTAACAATAAGATGTGCTGCTACATCAGCTGTAGGATTGATGTTAGAATAAAAAAAAATTCTTCAGCAACTGAAATAATTAAATTGTCATTAATTTTGGTAGAAACTCATCTCAATTGATAGCTAGGAGTCCCATGCCAGGCATGCGAAGTTTAAGTTATATATATATAAGTAGAGACGTTCAGTAAACAAATGAATGTGGGGATTTGGAGTGTAGAAAAGACATCTACCTCCACATCTCATTCCACTGGGAGGTCTTCAGGGGCAATAACACCCATGGAGCTGTCATCTCCTGTGGTAATAATGCCTTCTCTTGGAATACCTCCTGAAGGACCCACCTGAGGGAGTTTTATAGCTACCTTAAAAAAAATAAGTAGAAGGAGCGTACTCTAAAATAATAATAACAATATAACATAATAAATACATAAAAAAAGAAAAGAAGTCTAGGCTGGAGATATCAATTTAAGCACTATTATCTTTAGAAGTCATTTTATATATATATATATATATATATATTTTTTTTTTTTTTTTTGAGTTGGAGTCTCACTCTGTTGCCCAGGCTGGAGTGCAGTGGCACACTCACGGCCACCGCAGCCATGACCTGCTGGGCTCAGGTGATCCTTCTGCCTCAGCCAAGGAGCTGGAACCACAGGTGCCTGCCACCATGCCCAGCTAATTTTTGATTTATTGAAGAGATGAGGTCTCGCCAAGTTGCCCAGGTTGGTCTCGAACCCATGGGCTCAGGCAATCCTCTCACTTTGGCATTTCAAAGTGCTGGGATTATAGACGTGAACCACCGTGCCCAGCCAGAAGCCATGATATTAAATCACATAATCATAGAAATGATAGAGATTTTTAAAAATAGGGGAGTCCAAGGAATGATTCCTGGAGCACTTCATATTATGAAGTTGGACATAGGAGGAGGAATCAACACAGAAGACTGAGAAGTAGCCAGTGAGGAAGGCAAAAAGCCAACACATTGTGTCATATCAAAAGCAAAGTGAACAAAGTATTTCAAGGCAGGGGAAGTGATCAGTTACATCAAATGTTGCTGTTAGAGCATTAAGATCTGTGGATCTGGACCAGAATACTGAGAACTGACCAATGGATTTAGCAACATAGAGATTTTTGGTGACATGAGCAGTTTTATCACAATGGTGAAGGCAAAAATATGATTAAAGTAGTTTCAAAATATAATGAGTGGGTTAGATTGCTATGGCTGTCATAACAAAATACCACAGACTAGGTGGTTTAAACAACAGAAATGTATTGTCTCACAGTTCAGGAGGGTAGAAGTCCAAGATCAAGGTTCTAGAAGGCTTGATTTTTTTCCCAGAGTCCTCTCTCTTGGCTTGTCGATGGCCGCCTTCTCACTGTGTCTTTATCTGGCCTTTCTACTGTACTTGCATAGTCCTGGTGTCTCTTCTTCTCTTTATAAGGACACCAGTCTTATTAGATTGGGTTCCTACTCTATGACCTCATTTAATCTTAATGACCTCTTTAATAAGATCCTATCTCCAGACAGGATATTGGCAGTTAGGGTCACGACACATAAATTTTGGAGGACATAATGGAGTCCATAGTAGTGAAAGAGGGGTTACTTCCTTTTATGGTGGTGTGAAGAGACCCATAATTCCCCCCCCATGAGAAAACAAGTATAAAATTAGACAAAATGGTCAAAAACAAGAATTTTAACACACTGTAAATTGGTCAAAGTCATACAACAAATTGAAAAATATTTGTTCTTAAAAACTGCAGTTTCCGCTGAAATCCACAGGAATACATGACCTTCTTACCTGTTCCCATGAGTTCAGACAGTGAAAAGTGTAGTTTTAGCAGCAAGAGATTGGCCTTGACAATAAGCAGCTTTGCAGTCAAAACTCAGATGGAATTTAAGGCAGAATGGGAATGAAAAATATATGATCTTGTCAGGTAAAAATGGTACAAAAATTGATTGGAAATCAAAAGAAAAATATATTTTAGCTTTGCTATCCCAGAACTGTGATCCTGAATGGGATAAGTACTGGACCAACCACAAATCCTGAAATTGAGATGGCCGTAGAAGGGTTGAGGTAAGCTCTACACGCATCACTGGATGACTGGGAAAACTACACGTATGTTTAAGAGAGACCAAAAAAGGCATGGCAGAAAGTAAAAAATAAAGGCAACTTGAGAACTGCCTGAAACTTTGGATGCATTCCCCAACCCACACACATATCAATCAGTACATATTGGGAGCTTAGGGGCTCATGACGGTTGAATACAACATGTGTCCAAATCATTGGCCAAATCCTAGGTGTCCCCCTAGGAGCCAACGTTACAAAGTAAAAAACAAGAATAAAAAACTAAACAGAGACATCAGTGGCTGCTGTTACAGAAAAAATAGATTCTATAGTTGAGCTCCAAGCAATTTACTTAAAAAAAAATTAACAACTCTGCAGAAAATAAAACAGAATCCACAGTTGTACAATATATTATCCAAAATGCTGAGTTTCAATAAAAAATGATGAGACATGTAAATAAACAACAAAGTATGCCCCATACTCAGAGAGAGAAAAAAGTAGTAAATTGAAACTCATTCTGATGTCTTTAAAACATTTAAAAGCTATTATAAAGACGTTAAAAGAATTAAATGAAACCATGCACAAAAAATTAAAGGAAAATGTGATGACAATGACTCAATAAATAAGGAATCCCAATAGAGAAATAAAAACTACCAAAAAAGTACAATAAACCAAACATTCACCAGATGGGCCAAATAACTAAATTTGAGATGGCAAAAAAAAAATAGTAAATGTGAAAATAGATACGTAGGAAGAATCCAATTTGAAGAAAAAGAAAAAAAAAATGAATGAAATAAAAATGACTATAGTCTCAGACGTTTGTGAGGAAATGCCACAAATCCCAATCTCAAAAAAGAAAAAGAATGGAAAAGAAGACATGCCAAATTTGATGAACCATGTTATCTGCAGATCAAAGAATCTCAATGATATCTAAGAAAGGTAAACAAAAGAGTAGCATACTTATATCACAGTGAAACTGCTGACAGTCAAAGAAAGAAAAAAAATCTCAAAAGCAGAAAAAGAAATGAATGACAATACAATTAGTGACAGTCTTTTTATTAAAAGCAATAGGACCAAAAGGTAGTAGGGTGGCATTAATGACTATAAGAAGAGAAAAAGAAACCCAGGCAGCACATTGATCCCCCTCACCATGCTGGACCACCAACAAGAAAGCCCTCACTAGATGCAGCAATTTAACCTTGGACTTCTCAGCCTCCATAACTGTAAGAAGAAAAATCTAGCAACCAATACTTTTATGCTCTGTGAAACTAGTCTTCAAAAATAAAAGTGAAATAAAGACATTCCCAAACAAAAACTGAAAGATAATATTTCTAGAAGAACTATTCTTCAAATAGTATTAAAGGATAGTCTACAGGCTAACAGAAAATGCCCCCAAATGCTAACTTGGACCCACAGGAAGGAATAAAAAATACTTGAATATGTCTGAGAGTAAATATGAAAGACCCTGTGTATGTGTGTATTCTCTTTTAATTTTGCAAAAGATCACTTAAAGGAATAATTATAACACTGTATTGTTGGGTTTATAGCATATATACATGTAATATATTTTTAAATAAAACAAAAAAAGAGGGAATGGCAAAAGTAGCTACATTGAAGCAAATAGAGTGAGGCAAGAAATAGAGCTACAATGAAGCAAACTTCCCATCAAAATTTAGTCATTTTTAAACAGATGTAGATTGTGAAAAGTTAAATATGCATCCTAGAATCCTTAGAGCAACTTCTAGAAAACAACTCAAAAATATAGCTTCAAAAGAAAGGGAGAAATCAAAATTAGACATAAACACACAAAAATTAATATAAAAAATACAGTAAAGGAAAAATAAAGAACAAAAAAGACCTGAGACATATTTAAAAACAAATAGTAAAATTGCAGTTGTAAAGATAACAATGTCAGTAATTACATTAAGTATTAATGAACTAAAAACTTTAGTAAAAGGGAAAGATTTTCAGACTGAATTTAAAAATGTAGACTCTCACAACATGCTGTTCAATATTGCTGAACAATATGTTCTGGATATAAGTTCTAAAACATCAGGTCAAAGTAAAAAAGTAGAAAAAGATTTACCATGCAAACACTAACCTTGATATATTTGTGTCAGCAAGATGGTGGACTAGAAATCTCCAGGCTCTCATTCACCCATAAAGACACTGAATATTAATTTATTGCTAATTATTGTTTAAAAAAATACACACCAAATCATTTTGTGAGAACTATAGAAATCTATTAAGCTGCAGTAACTAAGAAAACTACTTATGAAGAAAAAAAATGCACCCAAAATGGTCAAAAACTTTGTTGTATTTTGCTTACCATTGCCCGTTCCCCTATCCATGATAGCATGGTGTATTATGGGGAAATTTCCCAACTCTCAACTTCTTGAGTAACCTCTTTCAGGTCCCCTCTTGCTGTGGAGCTTTTCTGTCTTCTTAATAAATCCTACTTTCTAAAAAAAAAAAAAGGAAAAGAAAAGAAAAGCTTGAAACTGATTAAGAATAAGTAAATGTGAAAGTTTATAATATTGTCTCCATTGTCTGGCAGCTGCCTTAAGAACTGGTTTCTGTCTCGCCTGACCATAGGAAATGGTGGTATAGTTTGAATACCAGGTTGGAGATTGCCAAAAACAATGAAAGGTACCATATTGCTTTAGAACTGCCGGGAATCTGAAGTCTCATGAACATCTGGGAGAAAGACATTATGGGCAGAGGAATACAATAGAAAACCTAGACTGCTGAAAAGAAACAATTGCAAGATTCTTGGGCAAATTAAGAAATATAAAGCAGGTAGTTATTATTACCAGAGACAGAAATAAAAGTACACAAACAAGATTTATCTCTAGAAAAGATTTGAAAGGATGTAAAAACTCTGTGGCATCCATAGAGCTTCTATGCCATGAATATCTTTCTCTACACAATGCCAGTCCATAAAGACTGAGAGAGGTAAATTGTTTCTTCAAATGTCCAAGAACAACAGAAGATTATACAGCATACAAAAAAACATAGGAACACAGCCCACTTGATGGAATAAAATAAATCTCCAGATACTTACACTAAAGAAATGCAGGCCTCTGAGATACTGAAAAGGAATTAAAACAATTTTCCTAAGGATAAGAGCTAAAGGAAAACCCAGATCAATATTTAGATTTGATTAGGAAAACAATGCACAAGCAAAATAAGAACAACAATAGAGAGGTATAAATCAATTTTTGAAAGTACTAAGCAGAAATTCTGGAACTGAAAAATGCAGTAACTGAATAGAAAAATACACTATTTTTCAACAGCAGGCTAGATAAGGCAGAAGAATCAGCATACTTGAAGATGGGTCATTTGAAATTAATAAGTCAGAGGAGAAAAGGGAAAAAGAATGAATAAAAGTGTACAGAACCTAAGAAACTTGTATGATACCATCAAATGGAACAATATATGCATTATTAAAACCCCATAAAAAGAAAAAGACAGAGAGTTTATTTAAAGAATGACCAAAAACTTCCCAAATTTAAATAAAGGAAGCTCAATGAACTCTAACAAGAAAAACTCTAAAAGACCAACACCAAACAAAACATAATCTAATTGTCAAAAGTCAAAGAAAGAAAGCAAAAATGTAACATATCATATGCAAGTCTCTATAAGATTATTAGCAAATTTCTCAGCATAAATTTCATAGGCCAGAAGGCAGTGGGATGGTATATCCAAAGTGCTGAAAGAAAAAGAAAGTCAATGAAGAATACTATGTCTGGAAAAACTGTTTTTCAAAGATGAAGGAGAAATTAAGGGGTTTACAAATAAATAAAAGCTGAGGGAGTTTGTCACTACTATGCTTGTCCTATAATAAATGTTAAGGGAAGTCCTTTAGGTTTTTTCTTTAAAAAAAAAAAAAGATGATGGAGAGTAACTCTAAAATCAGTCAATGTAATGTGCCACATTAACAAAATGAAGGTGGAAAAGATATATAGACATCTTGAATGATGCAGGGAAAAAAAGCATTTGACAAAATTTAACACTTTTTTATGATAAAAACACTAAACAAAGTAGAAATAGAGGTAACAACCTCAACATAATAAAAGCCATGTATGAAAAACCAAGATTGAACATTATACTCAATGGTGAAAAACTGAAAGCTTTTTCTCTAAAATCAGGAACAATGCAAGAATGTCAATGGGCCAAAACAATCTTGAGAAATAACTAAGTTAGATGACTCACACTTTCTGTTTTAAAAACTTTCTAATTATGTATCTGACTAGGACCTAACATATAGGATCTATAAGGAACTCAAAAGAACAGAAAGAAAAAAAACAAACAACCCTATTAAAAAATGGGCAGAGGACATGAATAGACACTTCTTAAAAGAAGACATACAAGCAGCCAACAGATACATGAAAAAAATGCTCATTCTTACTAATCATCAGAGAAATGCAAAGATACCACTGAGATACCACCTTATCCCAGTAAGGATGGCCATCATCAATAAATCAAAAAACAATAGATGCTGGCACAGGTGCAAAGAAAAGGGAATGCTCCTATACTGTTGGTGGGAGTGCAAGCTAGTCCAGCCTCTATGGAGAATAATGTGGTGATACCTAAGGAAACTAGAAATTGACCTTCCATATGATCCAGCAATCCCTCTCCTGGGAATATATCCAGAGGAGCACAAATCATTCAACAGAAAAGACACTGCACACGCATGTTCATTGCCGTACTATTCACGATAGCAAAAACATGGAACCAACCCCACTGTCCATCAAAAGTAGACTGGATAAAGAAAATGTGGTACATATACACGATGGACTATTGCACAGCCATAAAGAAGGAAAAAATCATGGAGTTCTCAGCAAATTGGATGGAATTGGAGACTATCATTCTTAGAAATCTAGCACAGAAACAAAGAACCAAATACCACATGTTCTCACTCATAAGTGGGACCACAATAACACAAGGGAGAGATGAGTACTCAAGGAACACTGCCAGGGAAGGGAAGGAGGGAAGGAGGGAGGCTGTGACAATACAAAACGTACCTGGTCCTAAACCAGTCATAGTGAGGACCAGTTGAGGTCCAAATTTCACCCGCACATACATTCCATGTGTACCTAACCCTAACTTGTACCCCATACCTTTGTCATAAAGTAAAAAAAAAAAATTTTAACTTTCTACAAAACAACTATAATCAAAACAGTGTAGTTATGGCATAAAGACAGACATATATACCAATGGAAGTGAATAGAGAACCAGAGATAAACCCTTGTATATCTGGTCTAATGATTTTCACCAAGGGCACCAGGAACATTAAATGGAGAAAAAACTGTCTCTCCAAAAATGATATTGAAAAAACATGATATCTATATACAAAATAATAAAGTTGGATCTTTACCTAACACCATACATAATTATTAATTCAAAATGTATCGAAGAGGGTGGGGCATGGTGGCTCACGCCTATAGTCCCAGCAGTTTGAGAGGCTGAGGTGAGAGAATTGCCTGAACCCACAGGTTCGAGACTGGCCTGGGCAACTTGGCAAGACCTCATCTCTACAATAAATCAAAAACTTAGCCAGGCATGGTGGCACGTGCCTATAGTTCCAGCTACTTGGATTGCCTGAGCCCAGCAGGTCAAGGCTGCAGTGGCCGTGAGTGTACCACCACACTCCAGCCTGAGTGACGGAGTGAGACTCCAACTCAAAAAATATACATATATAGCCGGACTCGGTGGCTCAGCCTGTACTCCCGCGCCTTTGGGAGGCTGAGGTGAGTGGATGGCCTGA
>NW_007248886.1:108621-118700 GCF_000164805.1 Carlito syrichta
TGCGGTGGCTGGGAGCGGCCACTGCACTCCAGTCTGGGCGACAGAGTGAGACTCCAACTCAAAAAAATATACATATATACATATATATCAAAGACTTAACACCTAAAACTAACAACTTTTAGGAGAAAACAGAGAGACTTCTCCATGACATTGAAGTTGGCAAGATGTTCCTGGATATAACACCAAAAGTATACGTAATAAAAGTAAAGGTAGACAAAATGAACAGCATCGATTTTTTTTAACTGTGTGCATCAAAATACACAAACAACAGTTTAAAAGGCACACTAAAGAATGCAGAACATGTGCAGATCATAAAGTTAATAAAAGGTTAATATCCAGAAAACAGTCACGCATTGCTTAACAATGGGAATACGTCCTGAGAAATGCATTATCAGGCAATTTTGCCATTGTGCAGATCTCATAGAGTGTACTTACACAAACCCAGTTGGTGTAACCTACTACACACCTAGGCTTTATGGGGTCATCTCTTGCTCCTAACTACATACCAGTACAGCAGGCTACCGTACTAAATACTAAGGCGATTGTAACACAATGGTAAGTGTATATCTAAAATATCTAAACAAAAGAGTAAAACTGTGGTATAAAAGACCAAAAAAAGGTACATCTCTGTAGGGCGCTTACCATGAATGGAGCTTGCAGGACTGGAATTGCTCTGGGTAAGTCCTTGAGTGCGTGGTGAATGTGATAGTCTAAGGAGTAACCGTACACTAATAATATAAACTTTGTAAATAAAGCCTAGCTTCCAGCAGCTTTTTTATTTTGCAAACTTTCAACTTTTTTATTCTTTTGTCATAACACAGCTTAAAACACATATTGCACAGCTATACAAAAATATGTTATTTCTTTACATCCTTATTCTATAAGCTTTTTATTTTTGAAATTTTTATTTTACTTTTTAAGCTTTTTTGGTTAAAAACTGAGACACAAACACACACGTTAGCTAGTTCTACACAGGGTCAAGATCAGCAATATCACTGTCTTCCACCTTCACATTTTGTCCCACTGGAAGGTCTTCGGGGCAATAACATGCATGAAGCTGTCATCTCCTATGATAGCAATGTCTTTCTCTAGAATATCTCCTGAAGGACCTGCCTGAGGCTGTTTTACAGTTAAGTTTTTAAGTGGAGACAAGGTCTCACTATATTGCATAGGCTGGTTTTGAACTCTTGGGCTCAAGGGATCCTCTTGCCTCAACCTCTTGAGTACCTGGGATTACAGGCACATGTCACCACATCTGGATCTACAGTGAACTTCATAAATATATATAAGCAGAAGGAGTACACTCTAAAATAATGATTAAAAGTATAACATAGTAAATAATAAACCAATAACTTATCATTATCAAGTATTATGTACTGTACATAATTATATGTTATATTTTTATGCAGCTAGCAGTGCAGTAGGTTTGTTGATAGCAGAATCATCACAAGCACATGAGTAACACATTGCACTATTAAGTTACAGTTGCCACATCACTAGGCAACAAGAATTTTTCATTTATATTTCACAAGACCACTGCCATATATGGTCCATCACTGACCAAAATGTCATTATGAGGCACAGAACTTTATATAATTAACTCCTACAAGTCAACAGCAACAAAAATAACTCAATTTAAAATGGGCAAAGAACTTCAATACACATTTTTCCAAAGATGATATACAATGACCAGCAAGCATATTAAAAGATGCATCACTAATCATCGGGGAAATGCAAATCAAAACCACAATGACATATCACTGCAAACTCATTAGTACAGCATAGCATCTATCAAAACACACAGCCCCGCCCCCCACCCACACACACAGAAAATAACAAGCATTGCACTGCTGGTAGGCTTGTAAAATGGTGCAGTCCCTATGGAAAACAGTATGGTGGTACCTCAAAAAATTAAAAATAGAATTATCACATGATCCAGCAATTCCACTCTGGGTTTAAATCCAGAAGAACTGTAAACAGGATCTTCAAGACATATTTGCACACCTGTGTTTATAGCAGCTGTATTCACAATAACTAAAAGGTGGAGGTAACCTAAGTGTCTATCAATGGATGAACAGATAAACAAAAGAGTATACATAGACAATAGAACATTGTTTAGCCTTAAAATAAAAGGAATTCAATGTTTATCTACAACATGGATGAACCTTAAGAAAATGATGTTAAGTGAAATAAGCCAGTCATAAAAACATAAATGCTATATGAGTCCACCTACATGAGGTAGCTACAGTAATCAAACTCATAGAAACAGAAAGTAGAATGCTGGTTGCCAGAGGCTAGGGGGTGGAAAACGGGGAATTGTTGCTCAATGTATACAGAGTTTCAGTTTTTCAAAATGAAAACATCCTGGATGCCTATTGCACAACAATGTGAATGTGCCTAACACTAATAAATTATAAGTGTAATAAACTGTATACTTAGAAATGGTTAAGATGGTAAATCTCACATGTTTTTTATCATGATAAAAATTGTTTTAAAACCCAAAGCTAAGAAAAAGGAAGCACTTCCTCAAAGCCACTTACACAGTGAATGACCGAGCCAAGATTTAAATTCAAGTTTGTCTAATCCCTTGGTTAAGTGTTCCTTCTGCTATACAGCAATATTTGAGTCAGAAGGAAGGAAGGAAGGGATCTTAAGAGAGCTGGGTCAGCTATATTAACATCAGGTAAAATAGACTAATAGAATTGAAAAAAGTAAATAATAATTTTAGTTGGAAATGTTAATGTTCCTCTCTCTGTAAGAGGAGGATGAGATCAACTTGATAAGAGGATGAGATCAAACTGAGCTAACAACAAGTGAGTATATGCCTTTCAATTGCACATGGCCACATCACAAGGCAACAAGAATTTTTCATGTCTATTATAATTTCACAAGACCACTATCATATATGGTCCATCACTGACCAAGATGTCATTATGAGGCACATAACTTTATATAATTAACTCCTACAAGTCAACAACAACAAAAATAACTCAATTTAAAATGGGCAAAGAACTTCAGTGAACATTTTTCCAAAGATGATATACAATGACCAACAAGCATATTAAAAGATGCCTCACTAATCATCGGGGAAATGCAAATCAAAACCACAATGACATATCACTGCAAACTCATTAGTACAGCATATTATTCAAGATAGATTATCAGCTTGACCAGAAAAGAAATTTCAAAATTTGAGATTATACAAAGTATGTTTTCTGGCCATGATGAAATTAAATTAGAAATCAACAGCAGAAAATAAATCTAGAAAATTCTTAAATATTTGGAAATTAAACAACATATTTCTAAATAAACCATGGGCAAGGAAGAAGTAGCAAGGGAAAATGTAAAGAGTCCAAACATGGCCAGGCATAGTGGCTCACACCTGTAATCCTAGCATTTTGGGAAGCTTAGATGAGAGGATTGCTTGAGACCAGGAGATCGAGACCAGCGTGGGTAATATAGTGAGACCTCGAGTCTACTAAAAAGAGAAAAATTTTAATTAGCTGGGCGTGGTAACACACACCTGTAGTCTCAGTTACTCTGGAGGCTGAAGCAGGAGGATCACTTGAGCCCAGGAATTCGAGACTGTGGTGACCCACTCAATCTGGGTAACAGAGTGAGACCCCCAATTCAGAACAACAACATATGAAAATATATGAGGTATAGCTAAAACAGTTTTTAGAGGATAATGTATAGCTTTACATACTTATAGGAAAAGAAATATATATATCAAAAATCAATCATCTAATGTTCTACCTCAAGAATCTAGAAAAAGAAGAACAAATAAAACAGAAGGTAAATAGAAAGTAAATAGTAACAGTAAGAACAAAAATCAACAAATTAGAATAGCAGAAATACAAATAGAGGAAAATAATAAAACCAAAAGTCAGTTCTTTGGAAAGACCAACAAAATTTTTGTACCATTAACTAGGCTGAATAAGAAAAGAAAAAGAAAGACACAAATCATCGAAGTCAATAATGAAGAAAGAAACATTACTACAAGTCTATAGAAACTGAAAAAATTGTAAGGGATAATTATAAACAACTTTATGCCAACAAATTAGACAATATAGGTGAAATGGGCAAATTGCTAGACAGACACAGATTACCAAAACTAACTTAAGAAAGAACAGAAAATCGAATAGAGATATATCAAGTAATGAAACTGACTTAGCAGTTAAAAATCCTCCCATCTTGAAAGCCTAGGTCCAGATGCCTTCACTGATGAATTCCTTTAAGCATTTTAGGAAGAAAATACTACACACACTCTTTCTGAAAATAGAAAAGCAGAGAAAACTTCTCAATTCATTTTATGAGGCTGGTGTTCCCCTGATACCAACAACAGACAGACATCATAAGAAAGGAAATCCCTCCTGAACACAGATTCAAAAAATATTTGTCAAATGTTAACAAACTGAATCCAGCAACAAACATGTTCTGTAGATTGGAATGTTTTTTTTTTCTGCCTACTAGACCTAGTAAGGCTCCAATACTGACTACCTGAAACACCTTTTAGCAGATGCTGTTGATATCTGTTGATACAGAATCATGGAAAATAATGCCCTTGGGTGCTTTTCCCAAGCATCCATGGACAAGAATTGGTGATAATTACCCCTGCTTTCTTGCCCTTTGATTGAGATGATGCTGGGTCATGTGTTACTGTCTCACGGGGCTATCAGTGGGATTGTGCCTAAGTAGCAGGCAATAGAAACCAGTCTAAGAACACAACTTGTATGAGTTTCCTTCCCTTTCCTGTTCCACCTCCCCACTCCCCTGCTGGTACTTCCTGAGGTCACCTCTTCAAAACTATGAGTACTGAAATCCTTGTCTCGGATTCTGCCTCCAAGACACCCACCTTGCCAACTTCTTTCTGCTATCGCACAAGCTGAAAAGAGCGTAAGAGAAAGTCTTCCACAAATTTTAATGAAGTTATTTAGCTTGAAGCCAAAAAAGACAGATGGCACCTCAGATTATAACTGACTTTCCCAGGAAAAGCCTGAAAAGAGAAAAATTCATTTGGGTAGAGAAGAGGAAAATTCAACAACAGAAGGAATTGGGTCGCCCTTGGCATTTGCGCTTTCATATCTCAACAGGCAGAGCTGATGTGTTGATTGTGAAAATCCACTCCAATCATCATCTTCATTATACACAGTAGCACCATGATATTAGTAGTCTTTACCCCAGCTATCTTGGCTATTACCTGTTTTCCTTACCATTTTGCAAGGCAGTTTGCATGTACCACTCCACCCCCCAACCCAAGGCCTGATTGCCCAATTCTGTGTATGATCATTCCATATCCAAGAAGAAAAACAGAATGATAATAAGGATCCCAAACTGTAAAGGACTATTCTGGGGTCTTGCCTTTAAGCAAACTCCAATGCCCATATCCATGAATACTGGGAAGATATGGAAATTTTTTTTAAAAACCTTTCTGAAGAGTTTTTCCAGACCTGGTTTCACCAGATTCACTCTTTCTTATTTATTTCTTCAACAAATATTTACCTGTGCACCAGCTATGTTCCATCTCTGTGATGGAGTATGATGGCTACATCCCAAGGTGACTACCCCCAGTGAGTTACAACCTTGTACAGCAGAAACAATAGAATGTGGCAATGGTAATAGGATGTCACTACCTTGACTATATGAGACTTCATCTTAGCATCCTGAAGTGGAAGAGACTGTCTCTTGCTGGCTTTGATAAAGGAAGCAACTGTGCTTTGAAAGGGGGGTACGTGACATCAACCCAAGTGCAACCTCAAGGAACTTCAATGGCTTCTGGGCAACAGTCAACAAGAAAATAGGGATCTCAGTCCTATAACAATAAGGACATTTTTTTTCTGCCAACAACCTGAGGGAATTTGAAAGCAGAATTTGAATGTTCACCATTCAATCCTCCAGAGAAGAATGCAACCCAACCAACACTTTAATGACAGCCTTGTGAGATCCTGATTAGAGGACTCAGCTAAGCCATGCTTAGATTTCTGACTAGTGGAAACACCGATAGTAAATGTGTGTTGCCCAAAGCCATTACGATTTGGGCAATTTGTCACATGCTTATAGCAGCATAATTCACAATTGCAAAGATGTGGAATCAATCTAAATACCCATCAACTGCTTAGAGGATACTGAAAATGTTATAAACATATATATGTATAATTCCATTACATATACTATATTTTGCACTATATATGATATACATTGTATATATATAATGGAATACTACTCAGCCATAAGAACAAAATAATGTATTTTGCAGCCATTTGGATGGAGTTGGAGGCCGTTACCCTAAGTAAAGCAACACAGGAACAGAAAAGCAAATGCCGCATGTTCTCATCTATAAATAGGAGCTAAACTAAGAATCTGCAAAGGCATAGAGAATGGTGTAAAGGACATTGGAGACTCAGAAGGGAAAGGGTGGGGAGGGGAGGAGGATTGAAAATCCTATTGGGTGTAAGTGCACTAAATGGGGGGCGGTGATGGATGCACTTAAAGTCCAGACTTCTTCACCACCATACAAAGCAGTCATATAACCAAAAGTCATTTGTACCCCTAAAGCTAATAAAAAAATATATTTAAAAAAAAAGAAAAATAGAGTAGTTAACATGGGTTATGGGGTGGAGCTATTGAGATATAGTATCCTGTTTTACTTGTTACAACATGCACATATTTTATTTGCAATTTGAAAAACATGATCCAGAAAATGCTAATTAAAATAAAATTTAAATTTCAATATTAAAAAAATTTTTGGTAATTTGTTCTATTGTGGCAGAGAGGGGCTGATAACAGTTAAAAGTATTCCTTTTAAAGATCAATCTGCAAGCTCCGAAAACCTGCTAGACAGGTTTTACTTGAGAAAACCAAATAGCCAAAGATGACTTTCCTGGAAATTCAAGAAAGTAACCAATTCATGACCTTAACCCAAGTCCTCTCTTTGTGAAGTTATCGGGTTTACAACCTCTGCTTGTTATGCATATCCTGGAGACCCATTTGTTCTTTGAAAATCTGGTTTTGCTAAGTACAACCATGTAAGTTCCAAAGAAAATGTAGAGACACACAACCCGACCCCCTCCCTTACCTAAACTAAGATATAAGACCCCTCTCCTCCCTCCCTGGGGTGCTCAGCCTTGGAGCATTAGCCCCCTGAGTTGCGCTGATGCCAATAAAATGTTACTTCCTAAGATAGCCTTGGTGTCACGACCTCAACACTACAGCATAGAAAACTAATACAAAGAACCAGGGACACTCCTTGGTTCTTTAATACCTCTGCCTTTGGGTCTAGTTTCCTTGCATTTAACTCAATCAACATCCTTGATATCCCACATTGGATGTATCCCTCAGCCTCAAGCTCTGAGGATTTGGTATCTAACAGACAACTGGCAAAAGGAATCCAACTGCGGCCTGCAAAGGCCAAGGTGACTTGCAGCCGAACTGCACTAAGGGAAGAGGAAAAGGCCATTGCATTTGTGCTGTCTTGGTCAACGTTGTGAGTGCCCATTAGTATCCGAGTCCTCACCTTCTTCCTGAGCACAGTGTTAGACCATGTCTCCCAGACACAGCTAGGGATAACACTGGTTCTCATCAATGGAATATTATCTTCCAAAAATGCTGCTGCCACATCTAAGATGAGCTTAGAGTGAGTTTGCCTTTTCCATGCTTTATTATCTTCTCTCACTCACCAACTGAAACAATTCCAATGGAAAATTCTGAGAACAATCCTAAATTCATAGAATGACACGCTAGAAGATGGTTGGGTCCATGAAAGACAGCATGAAACTTAAGTTTCAACCCCTTCCCTATCCCTTTTTGACAGGTCTATCAGTCAGTGTTCAACTAGAAAGACAGGATCAGTATTAAAGCATGCATCATAAGGAACTGACTCGCACAATTGTGGAACCTGGCTAGGCAAGTCTGAAATCCTTACCACAAGGCGTCAGGAAGGGCAGGAAGAAACCCACCAGACAAGCTGAAACATCAATCTATAGGTAGAATTCTTTTTTTATTTTTTAATTGATAAATAATAATTGTGCATATTTATGGAACACGTGATATTTTCATACATGCATACAGTGTGTCATGATCAAATCAAATATGAGCACCACGATACCCACCACCTCCCACATTGATCGTTCCTTTGTGTTGGGAACATTTCAGATCTTCTCTTCTATTTTAAAATATACAACAAGTTATGATTAACTATAGTCACACTACACTAGACAAAAACATAGCTAGGTAGTTGGATCTAGAGGAAACTCTCAGTTCTGCCTTTAAGGCCTTTCAACTGATAGAATCAGGTTAACCCAGATTATCTGGGATCATCTCTCCCAGTCACGGACAACTGATTGTGGATTTTAATTAGATCTACAAAATACCTGTGCAGCAATATCTGGATTAGTGTTGGATTTACTGGGGACTGTAGCCGAGCCAAGTTGACACAAAAAGCTAACCATCACAATAGCGACGGCAATTAGTAAGTACAACTTCAGTGTTAAGCCACTGTTGCTTGGAATGAGAGTGTAGCAGGAAAAATAGAGAGATCGTGACACCGAGACTATTATAGGAAGTGGCACTTTATTACGCTGGCTGGCACTAGCACAGCGGGCCCGAGAATTTCATGCATTCAAATCAAGCTCAAGCACCCCAGAACAGGAGACGTGGGGTCTTATACCCTCGTTGAGGTAAGGGAGGGGGGTCGTGTTGAGTGATTACATACTTCCTTTGGAATCTTACAAGGTTGTACTTAGCAAAATCAGATTTTTCAAAGAACAAATGGTTTCCAGGGACTGCAGGCTTGTAAACTGTCAACTTCAGAAGGGGGGTTTTAGATAAGACTCTTTTCCATTTCCATGAAGTAGCCAGTCTCTGGGCCACTTGGCTTTTCTTAAACAAAACCTGCCTGACACTGGGCGGGCCTTTAAAGTTGCAGCTTGCCTTTCAAAGGGAAATACCTTTAACTGCTTGCCGCTGGGCTAGTGGCAACCCAGGTGAGGCCAACTGCTGATCCCAAATCAGCCACGTGTGTTTCTGTGTTTATTCACTTAATCATACAAGAAATATATTTGAGCATAAGCCACCTCCTGCCACAAGAGTAGGGACCACCCTGACTGATATGAGCATGCCACCATCCATTCTTCAAAGCCCCCATTTTTGTTTCTAAAGAATAGAGATAATATCTCCTTTGGGGGATAATTAGTAAAGGTTACCACTCCCCAGACTTCTGGGATTGCTTTATGGGACACTGGTGGGTTTTCTTCCCATCAGTCCTTGATTTCACAGCCAATTGCTCTGAATCTCCAGAGTGTCAGCACCCCCAAAGCCACAACCCTTCCTCAGATCAAGCCTCTTCATCTCTCACCTGGACAATATGCCAGTCTCCTAACTGGTCCTTCTGCTTCCAGCTTCCCCTTCCAGTTTATCCTCCACACAGCTACATAATGAGATTTGCATGCCCAAATATGACCATGTTGTGTCTCTTCTTAGTTATTTCTATCATTCTTTTTTGCTTTTATGTAAAATCCAAACCCCTCGTTTCAAAAGACACACTCCAACCCTTACAAGTTCTGCTAGCACCTACCACCCCCGGCCCTGGGTCACCGTGTCTTATGTTCATCCTACCCACTGACAAATCTGCCCCCTGTGCCTAGTGACACTTTGTTCTGTTATATGTCTTGGCTCTTCTTGAAAGCCATCTGGGTCACTTATTTGGATATTTCTAATAATAACTAATGTACATTATCTCTTAATTTTCCTAACACCCCTGTAAGGTTGGAATAGCATTGCCATCATCTCATAAAAGAGGACACTGAGACTCCCAAGAACTGAATGACTTGTCTAAGTTTTCTCAGCTTACAAGTATCACATCTGGCATTCAGACCAAAATCAGTCTAACTCCAAAGCCGACACTTTTAGTCACCACACCGAACTGTGTCTCGAGTCTTCATGCCTGTTTTTTTGTTGGTTTTTTTTTTGAGTTGGAGTCTCACTCTGTTGCCCAGACTGGAGTGCAGTGGCTGCTCCCGGCCACCGCAGCCTCGACCTGCTGGGCTCCAGCAATCCTTCCACCTTAGCCTTCCGAGTAGCCA
>NW_007248886.1:118733-132765 GCF_000164805.1 Carlito syrichta
ATTTTTTGATTTATTGTAGAGATGAGGTCTTGCCAAGTTGCCCAGGCGGGTTTCAAACCCACAGGCTCAGGCAATCCACTCACCTCAGTCTCCCAAAGGCACAGGATTACAGGCTGAGCCACTGAGCCCAGCTCACTTCCCTAATTCTTACCTCTTTCTCCTGAAAGATTCACCCTCACCCTTTAAGGCTTAGTTCAAACATCACAGTGTCAGTAGTGTTTTGCCTTTCACCACCAGAAACCTGTACTTTATCCCCCACCATCAACTCTGCTTCCCACAAGATGAGTACCTATCACCCTCATGTGCTTTCTTTTTTTCTGACAGAACCTTAACCAATCTGCGGTCAACCACTATAGCAATCTAGAAAGCAGTTAGATCCCTGATGTCTCCCTATGGACCTTTGGAAAGTTGACTTACAGAATTGCCCATTAGGCTGTAAATGCTGCAAAAATAGCCAAGATCTTTGGCACTTTGGCATGCAGATGCTCTTATTTAAAAGCAAAGGTGTGTAGGTCAAGTGTGGTGGCTCTGATGTGGCAGAAAGGGGGGCTGGTAGCAGTTAAAGGTATTTCTTTTTAAAAGGCAAGCTGCAAGCTCTAAAGACCCGCCAGGCCGGTTTTGTTTGAAAAGGCCAAATGGCCAGAGACTGATGGCTCTCATGGAAATGCAAAAGAGTAACTAATTCACAGACTTCTCCAAAACCCCTCTTTTGAAGTTGATGTTTACAACCCAGCTTGCAGACCCTGCTACCTTGCATTTCCTGAAAACCATTTGTTCTTTGAAAAATCTGATTTTGCTGAGCACAACCTTGTAAGATTCCAAAGAGAATGTGTAATCGCTCAACACGACCCCCTCTCTTACCTAAACAAGGGTATAAGACCCCTCTTCTTCCGTTCTGCGGAGCTCGATTTGGACACATTAGCCCCTCGAGCCCGCTGTGCTGGCCAGAGTAATAAAGTGCCACTTCCTATAATAGTCTTGGTGTCACGATCTCTCTATCTTCCCCCTACATATCTGGTGCATTGGCTGGGAAATGGAGAACTTGGAGACGGTGTGTTCCACCTCCTTTGTCATCAGGGTGCGACCTCCAGGCCAACGGGAAGGGCAATCTCGACTGGTGCGCAATGGACCTTTTGATCCGTAGGAGGGAGGCCCCTCCCAGCACACTGAGACTCGGACCACGAAAGCACAACAGGGACCCAAGAGGCGAGGAACTGGCATAAGGACAACCACCTGACGGAAAGGACAGAAAGACCACCCTACGGAAAGTGTAGGAATAAGGGCCTTTGCATAGACCTGCCAATGGATGGCAGAAGGGGAGCTTGATCACCTCCCAGAGCCCGCTAGTAATCTCCAGCCTGAAGGAAAGGGCTGAAAGGCAGTGGAAGGAAACACTGTCTGAATATGAACCCGTAGACTCCTAGGATTAGGATGGAAGGTTGAAGAATGTGCTGTGTGCTTGTGTGTGAATGAGACGGACAGCGGGAGGGCTCCGCACAAAGTTAGTCTGCGTTGGGGGTGTACCAACCTGCCAATTGCTGATAGGTGTCTGAGATATCTTTGCGAGGAGTATGACTGGAGGGGAACAAAGCAAATGTTTCTCATACCCCTCATTTCCTTATTTGTGTGTGTCTGTCGTTTTGAATCTGCTAAAAAGCTGGTTGAGTTATTATGCTTTGTTTGATGGGACATGTCATCTTTTCAAAACTTGATTGGCACATGTTTCTTTATGTCATTTTATGTCTCTCTTTATTTGTGTGGTGTTTTCTCCCAAACCGTTGGCACTGTTAAAATTTCTGCCTTTTGTTGTTAAGGTTGTGGGAAAATTGCCTCCTGCGTATATGAAGTGTTACCGGTTATCTTAAGTTCTTTCCGGGGACCACAGCCCCTCCCTTCCTTAGCCTGTGTTCTCCTTCATAAATTCTGAAGGAGCTCATTCTAATCCACCTGTAAAGAAACGTAGAAATGTCTCTTATATGCTACTTAGCCTTTTGCGAACTCAGTGCAAGTTAATGCTAGCCTTGGAGAAAATAATTTTGTAATCTTTCTCTGGCAACTAAGTGAATGAATAGGTTTTTCTTGTTTTCAAATGCTAAAAGCCAGGTTAGATGAGAGTAAGTTAGGCCTTGCCTAAGATCGTAATCGACTGCTTGTCCCTGTAAAACTGTTGAGAAGTCTCTTAGAGTTGTGTAATGTATGCTGAGTCCCTACTTTATATTGTAGTACTAAATAACACTCATGCTTGTGTTTTTGGCTATGCCTCACTAGCATACCTCTTACAAGACTGGTAAAGATTTAAATGCTGAATATTTTGCAGGACTTAATAAGGCATGGGAACTGGCCATTCCCACCTGATTAAGTCACCTTGTAGGCTCAGTACTTCACCTAAGGGACAGGTCAAGTACTAGGCACACTCTGTGAAGCACGGAGTGAGACCTAATCACTCTCATTTAATTGTCCATGTCTTATGACTAAGGCTGCTGTTTAGTAATTCATGAGAATTTTTGACAATTTTGCCTGTTCATAATTAGGAATAAGTAGGAACAGATCATTTTACATCTATGTGGTCTGCTCACTCTAAAAAGATTTTGTACCAGGCCATTTTTTGTAGACATCATTGGAAAGTCATGGAGCAAAAGAAAAATAAAAGAGCTTCAAGGAAGGCTGAGAACATTCAATCTGGGAGAAACCATCAGGGTTCCAGGGATTCCTGGCATTGCTGTTTATGACTTTATTTAGTTATTTGTTTGTTTTAGAATTCTCCTTTGAGGAATAAATTGCAAGTGTTCAAAACAAATTCTGGGTTTTCAAGAAACGTGGCCAAAAAAAATATGTAATAATCTGTACCCTCAGACACCCCAATGGGACAGATTTTGAATGATTGGAGCAAATTAAAATTATGTGGTTTAAGATTTAAAAATAATAATAAGTGCATTATTAAAAATCAAATTTGAACTCACTACAAGTTAGCAGATAAAATTTGGAAAGGAGCAAAACCATCTGACAATTAAATTCACTTTGTAGACCTAAAAATAATAATAATAATAAGATAAAATGGTCAAAAGTTCTGTATGCAGAGGCATTTTAAAAATTTATTTTACTACTTTGCAAACAAGATTATATCCTATAGAATATAAAATGCCAAACTCCAGAGGCTTGATTCTGGACTATGAATACCAAACTCCCAATTATAGAAAGCCTCTGAAGTTCTTAGAAACTGAAACATTAAGAGAAAAAAAAAAGGAGAAGAGCTCCAAAATGAGCACCAGCCAGAGGAAAGGTAAACAAATTGGCAGTTGCCACTAACGGCAAAGCTCCAGCCACCCAAAAGAGGCCTGATAAGGATAAACCTGCTAAGGGGGATGGTATCAACTGCTATGAATGTGGTCAATCTGGGCACCTAAAACACAATTGTTCTTAATGACCTAAGCCCCCAGGACCTTGTCCAACATCCCGATTAAAAAACCACTAAAAGAGATGGTGTAGCCTCTCCCAAAGTGGGGGGATACACTTAGCTCGGTGATGGTGGCTGTTGATTAAAGGGGGAAGGGCACGGCCCAGTGTAGCACTCTGTATGCCATCAACCCAGAGCATCCTTGGGTCTATATGAATGTGGCTGGAGTCCAAATTAATTTCTTAATTAATACTGAGGCTAAATTTCTAGCCCTTGTGCTCATACGGAACTTCTTTCTCCTAAAACCTGCTCTCTAATGGGAGTTAAAGGTGTTCCAAAAGTTAAATGTTTCACCTAACGGTTACTAAAAGGTGAATTCAAATTATAACTGCTAAAGTTTATCTATAAATAAATAAAAAGAAAAGCAAAAAGCAAAGGAAAAATATAAAAGTGTTGTTGGTGTACAAATAAGGTTTTAGTAAGAAAACAAAAAAAGAAGGAATATAAGGGAAAATAGATATTTTTATCTAAGAGAAAATCTTATATGGTACATTTCTGTCCTATAATAAAGTAGATAGTTATGAGAATTATTAAAAAGGGGATAGAGAACAAAAATAAAATGGTATACGCACGTCAAAAATGGTATGAGGAAAGTTTATGAAAAATACACATACAGAAGAAATTCTATAAACAATCTAGGCATAATAAAGACTTTTCTGAATGCAAATCTCCAAACATTTTTGGACTTCTCTTCAAATTTTATATAAGATTTACTTGAGTGCCTAGTTCAAATTATAGTCTAAAAACAATCTGTCAGGCTACCACTATAGTCCAGAAATACAAAAGCTGGTACTTGTAATAAAGCCACAGAAATTAAAGTTTATCATTTAAGTTATGCTAATAACTTCAGGTCTTGTAGCTTTTGTACAAAAGGTAATCAGTCACTGCCTAAAATTGTCAAAATGTATGTCTGACTTTATTCCTTTTATTGAGCTAGAATCCAGTAATTTCATGCCCACATAACGGTCATGCAAGAATTCCAGCCAGTGCCTGCAAACAATGCTACTGCTGAAACAAATCTGGACACCTCAAGTCAGACAGGGAGAGATGTTCTACCTCTGGCTAGGCAAGACTGCGCCCATTATCAGCTCTGAAAAAATTACAGAAAACAGACCTTCACCCCTCAGCACCCCAAATGATTATGGGATCGAAAAATCTCTAAAGAATAAATAATTAAGGCAGGGTAGTTAGCACAGGCTAGACATAAATAAATTTCCTATAGGTAGGTTTTAAAAGGCGTTCAAACATTTCTACTACAGGCCGAGTGGCAACCTATCCCAACCCTTGGCAAATCCAGGGAAAACTCCATCAGATGTAGAACTAGGACAGCACAATCTTTCAAGTTGCGATTTAGCATAGTAATCACTAGAAATCCTTTGGAGACACGAGTAAACTAAACATAGGTATTTGGTATTGCATCACTCAGGATCCAAGTCCCTGAAATGGAATTTGTTAAACCTTTGAAATTGTTTAAAGGTAAGCCTTTTTCGTACACCTCAGAAGGAAAGGAGGGGCCACAAACATGAATGCTCATAAGAAAATGTGTTGTCCATTTGGGACTAATTTTCATCATAGTTTATAAGCTTATTTCCCTAGATGCTTCTTGGACCAGAAGAAACTCAAACACCCCAGGGGAGTAAGTGCTGCTAAAAACAGAACAAAGGAAGAACCCAACCAACAACTGTAAAAAAAAAAAAAAAAAAAAAGACTCTAAGAGTGGTCCTGTTCCTATACTAATCTATAGAACTTAAATACCTAACTTTTCTATCATGATAAAACTCCTCTATGAAGCCTCAAAGGGGGGTGAACAGAAGCCCCTGCTATGGAAAAAGGTCCAAAAACAGGCCTTTGAATAAAGTAAACAGGCTCCTCGCCTTTTGAAATTCTTTATGGGCGGCCACCGCCCTATGGTTAAGGGCATACAGGAACACTTAAAGGAATTAGGAAGTCTTGCCCTAAAACAGCAATGCAAGCCTCAGGTTCAGTCCTAAATGCCATCCATTGCCAAGTCAAAGAACGATTGCCAATTAGTTTAACTACTGATGTCCATTCTTTTAAGCTAGGTAATATGGTATGGATAAAAGAGTGAAGTGTACAACCTCTAAAGCCCCTCTGGAGGGGGCCATTTACTGTTCTTTTGTTTACCCTGACCGCAGTCAAAGTAGCGAAAGTAGTTCCTGGGATCCATTATAGCAGAACAGGACTGGGAGTGCACTGCAGATTCAGCAACACCCCTTAAGCTGACCGTCCGGAAAGTCAAAATTTCTCAAGCCCTGCTCTAGAAGCCTGAGTCTACTTCAAGCCCTGCTTCAGTCACACACCGGAGGTTGACTGATCAACGCATGGCAGAAGATTAATGATTCAGCTTAAGAACTCAGCGGACATTACTGATAAGCCATTGTTTTGCTTTGTTAACCCTTATATTTGCTAAACTGTCATTTTAATTACTGTAAAACTAACTTTATTTGCCGTAAAATCAGCAGAGTTGTTCCCATTGAGCATGTTAGAACAGGGCTTCACTAGCATTCCCATTCTTTCTTTTAATAGGAAATATTCTTGTGCTTTTATGTATTTCTGCCTAATTTCGGTGTTTATCGCTTCCCTCACACACCCAGCATGTACGTGTATAGAAACTATCTGGGGGTGCCTGAATGAAACGTAATTGTATACCTAACCCTTAACTGTACCCCACAAAACCATAATAAAAAATATTAAAAAAAAAAAAAAAGAAAGAAGGTATCTGGGCAGACGTAAGAGCTTTCCATCATTATTCATCCCAGCCAGAAGTTTGTTCTGGTGGCCAACAAGGCCTGTTTGGTGTTGCGCATTTGCTTATGCAAAATCTTCTCAATGTACTAAAGAACTATTTTGAACATATGGAAAGGTTGTATATGCCCAACTCCCAGCATTATGGAAAGGCACATGTACCATAGGAGTAATACAGCCAGGATTTTTCCTTCTGCCTAACCCAAGGGGGGATGAACCAGGCATTCCCCTTTATGAAAGCCTCAAAACACGAGATGCTCGATCCCTCGGCCAAGTTCCTAATATAGGAGGGACCCAGGTTTAAAGAGATAACGAATGGCCACCCCAGAGAATTATAAATACTTATGGCCCAGTCACATGGACACAAGATGGGAGTCGGAAATACCGCACACCTATATACATGCTAAATCACAGTATCAGGTTACAAACTGTCTTAGAAAATATAACTAACCAAACAGCCACGGCTTTTGAGCTTGTTGCTCAGCAGCAAGCCCAAATGCACGCCGCTATTTATCAAAACCACTTAGCTTTGGACTACCTGCTGGCGGAAAAAGAAGTATGTGGTAAATTTAATAGCTCTAACTGTTGCTTGCAAATAGATAATAATGGTAAAGTTATAACTGATATAGCCACCAATGTTAAAAGACTTGCCCATGTCCCGGTGAAAAAATGGCACGGCATAAAAATCGGCAATTAATTTAAAAACATGTTCTCAGGTCTGGTAGGATTTAAGTATATTATTGGATCTGTAGTCCTATTGGTGGGATCCTCTCTTATCCTCCCCTGCATAGCTCCAATAATTATAAACACCATTTCTAAGTTTGTGGAAACAGTTGTTGAACAAAAAACTGTGGCCCATATAATGTTGATGCACCAGATTAAGCATGAAGAGGTTTTAAGTCTATAAAAGATCAAGCATCAAGGGGGGAATTATGTGGCAGAAAGGGGGGCTGGTAGCAGTTAAAGGTATTTCCTTTTGAAAGACAAGCTGCAAGCTTTAAAGACCCACCAGGCTGGTTTTGTTTGAAAAGGCCAAATGGCCAGAGACTGATGGCTCTCATGGAAATGCAAAAGAGTAACTAATTCACAGACTTCTCCAAAACCCCTCTTTTGAAGTTGACATTTACAACCTGGCTTGCAGACCCTGCTGCCTTGCATTTCCTGAAAACCATTTGTTCTTTGAAAAATCTGGTTTTGCTGAGCACAACCTTGTAAGATTCCAAAGAAAATGTGTAATCGCTCAACACGACCCCCTCCCTTACCTAAACAAGGGTATAAGATCCCTTTTCTTCCGTTCTGCAGGGCTCGATTTGGACACATTAGCCCCTCGAGCCCGCTGTACCAGCCAGCGTAATAAAGTGCCACTTCCTGTAATAGTCTCGGTGTCACGATCTCTCTGTCTTGGGAGACCAAAGTTGTGAAGGAGATCCCTTGAGGCCAGGAGTTCAAGACCAGCCTGGGTGACACAGCAAGACCTCACCTGTACAGAAAAAAAATTTTTTTAATTATCCAGGTGTGGTGATATGCACCTGTAGTCCTAGCTTCTTGGGAGGCTGAGGGAGAAAGATAGCTTAAGCCCAGGAGTTTGAGACCAGCCTAGGAAACATAGCAAGATCCTGTCTCTACAAAAACAAAAAAGTTGTGCATGGTGGCACACATCTATATTCCCAACTACTCACGAGGCTGAGGCAGAAGGATCATCTGAGCCTAGGAAATTGAGGTTGTGGCAAGACAGGATTGTGCCATGGCACTCCAGCCTGGGTGACAGAGACCCTGACTCAAAAAAAAACCCAGTATAATGAATACATAAATTATGTAAGTGGTATATGTAAGTCAAAGAGAGACAAAGATAAATAATATAAGGCAGAGAATGCAGGACTTTATTGGGAGCGCTCTAGTAAGTGGATGCATAAGTTAGAGGGCTTAACAGTGCCCAAACTGGGTGGGAAAAATCTTGAGAAATGTAAGCCAAAAGAGATAATTCTACCTCCTTCTTTTAGAGGGATCTTAGTCCTGCTTCCTAAGTTGCAAAAATATATTGCTTAACAGAAATATTGGAAAAAGGGAAACCAGATAGGGGGCTAGAACCCTAGTCCCGAAATAGATTTAAAATGCCTTTTCATAAAGCAATGGGAGTATTCAATTGCATTACTGTTCACCCTGTATTCTGCACCACCTGCAGTAGAATTATACATCTCCCCCGTGCTGAACATAGGGATGTCCACTTAACTTGATTTTGACATGAAGTGTGGTTTGAAGTGAAGTTTGTCACTTCAGGCAGATGTGTTAAGAGCCTCGCTGTAACATGGTAACCCCGAATCTGAGAGCACTGCACGTAATGTTTACCTATTCCAAATAAGGCACCCAAAGGTCCAGAGGGAAAGACACTGGTTTGCTAGAGCTTGCAGGAGACACTGATGGAGACTGGTCAGTGAACAATCTGCATCTCGGGACAGTTCAGCAAGCACTTATATAATCAAAGCAATCAAGCTGGCCATTCACACACTCCTATATGGTGTTTGCAATTACATTGATGAAGCATGACAGCTATATTGCTTTCAGCTTTGCTTGGTCCTGAATCCCATGGTTCATTACTGAGAATAAGCATAGTCTTCAGAGACCAGCCTTGGCCAGAGGCCACTCCCTGAGGGAGGGGAGGAACAGTCCATATCCGAACAATACCCCACATTAGCCGTGTCTCTTTTCCCCTCTGCCACAAAACCGGCACCGTCTCACGAAGATGCTATCAGCTGGAGTATAAGAGTGAAGATGCGTCTGACCCAGGATGTATGTGCTGTAGGGTCGAGTAATAAAACTTTCTTGTTGAAAGCCACTAAGGTTTTGAAGGCAATTGTTTTACTGCAGCAATCCCAGCCTATTCTAACTAAATAAATTGGTTCCAAAAGTGGGATTTTTTTCTATAAAAAGTAAAATATGGAGCTTTGGAGACTGGAAGGATGGAAGTTCATGTAATGCAGCAGCGAAACATTTGGTAAAACTTTCACTGACCATGAGAACCCTGATGACCTTACGACTTCAGACAAGAAAGAGATGAGATCAGAAAGCATTGGCCAATTTTTAGAAAATCCAAAAGCTCGAGGCCTTGTACGTTTTGAAGAACTATTCTTTCTTGAACACAGAGAAAGATAAAACTAAAAAGTGGCTAAGGTGAATTGAAACCTAGCCTCTTAAGCCGGGCTCAGTGGCTCAGCCTGTAATCCCGCGCCTTTGAGAGGCTGAGGTGAGTGGATTGCCTGAGCCCGCGGGTTCGAGACCCGCCTGGGTAGGCGAGACCTCATCTCTACAATAAATCAAAAAATTAGCCGGGCGTGGTAGTGCGCGCCTGTAATTCCGGCTACTCGGAAGGCTGAGGTGGAAGGATCGCCGGAGCCCAGCAGGTCGAGGCTGTGGTGGCCGGGAGCGGCCACTGCACTCCAGTCTGGGCGACAGTGAGACTCCAACTCAAAAAAAAAACAAAAACCTAGCCTCTTGAGAAGGGCCAAATCAAGATTGCAGACATCACACCTTTTGTTAAACCCTCTGAATCTGTGTCTTCTCATGAGGATAGCATGTGTGTAAACACTTTATATAGGCCCTTCTCTTGAGTATGAGCAGAAACTGTGAATATGGTGGGATATGGCTCCCTTGGTTATCTTAAGGTACAAGGCAAAAAAGATTTTTGAGAATTAAGGCCCCAATCAGGGGATTTTAAGTTTCATCAAAAAAAGGAGCTCTTACTTGGTGGTCTTGCTAACCAGGTGAACCCTTAAAAGAGGTTTGAAAGATTCAAGGAATAAGAAATTTGTGACTGGTTTTGGAGAAGTAAGCTGTCATGGACGAACCTGAAGACAGCCTTTAGGAGTTGAAAGTCATCCCTGGAGAGCAGTCAGCAAGAAAACAGAGACCTCAGTCCAAAACTGTATAGAACTGGATTCTTCCAACAATACTGAGAGTGTAAAAGAGGCCCTTGAACTTCAGAAAAGCACATAACTCAGCTGACACTTTGATTTCATCCCTGTGGAACCCTGAGCAGGGAACCCTACCACACTATGCCCAGACTTCTGACCAACAGAACTATGAGATGATTAATGCATGTTGTTTTAAGCCAATAACGTTGTGGTAGCTTGTTAGGCAGCAAGAGAAAACTAACACAACATCTGATACATCTTTTCAGTTGGACCAAATGGCTCAGGGAGAAGATATAAGGCTGTCACTCCTTTGGAAAACTGATAAACTCAAGATATTCACAGTTAAATTTTGAAAGAAATTCGTGTCTCAGAAAGAATTGTGGGTGTAGCTACCAGCATATGTTGTTGACTGAAAGATGCCAACTAAGTTTTTTGAGAGAGTTTGATGTCACAGAATCAGTACTCTAAGCAAAAAAAAAAAAAAAGATTGTGGCAGTTCAAGACTTGTGGATCCTCAACCTCCTATAGGGGGAAGCAAATGAGAGAGTGTTATTCAGCTCCCAGAGAGGGCACAATCTCCAGAGCCCTCTTCAGCTGCACCTAAGAAAGCATGGGAAAAGAAGGACTTTATCCCAGAGGCTGAAGAAGAACAAGAGACAAAGAATGTTCGATCCCCATGTAGAACTCTTGTAATGTCTGCCCTATAGGATTACAGAATGCTACAAACCAATGACGACTGTGTGCTTCCCATTTTTTTCTCCTTTCCGAAAAGGAGTATTTATTAAGATTAGCCTATGCCTGTTCTGACACTCCATTTTGGATAGAAGGAAACAGTCAACCTGAATTTTAGCTCATTGGCATAGAGATAATGTTGGTATTTCATCCCTATATCCTTACCTTCACTCTTCAATGCACACCCACCTACCAACTTCTACCTGCATCAACTGAACTTCTTTGCCTGAGGGTTCTCTCTGCCAACATAAAAGTCCAGAAGTGCTGAGGAACTGACCCACCTTCAACCTATGACTGATGGGAATCAGTGTGTAAGTACCCAAGGTTCCTTGTCCCTCAAGTGAGGTGTGTGGTCTGTCTTCACTGGCTCCCATTATTTCCCCAGTGGGATTTAGCTCTAGCTGTTTATACCTTTTACTGGTTATCTTCTGTTCCTTGTCTCACTTTGCCAATTCTCTCACACTTTCTCCTTCACTTCCCAGATAAATCATTTGCACATAGGTCCCTATCTCAAGATCTCTTTCTAGGGAAATTCAACTAAGACAATTGCTCTCTGGATCTAGGTGTTCCATATCTGGTAGAGACCATGCAGAAATTGCCATACATCCTGTAAAGCTCGTGGACTTTGGTCCTGAAGCAAGGGTGAAGGGTTTTGAGATATATCTCTTATAGAGAAAGAGACGTTGAATATTTCTGCTTGTGGTAGAGTAAAGAAACTCAATGTCTTATGACTAGAAGAATAAACTTTCCCTCTTTGTGCTTTCTTTTCTATGAGAGGATAATACATCCCTACTATATTGAATTTAGGAGTAAACCACATGACTTCTTTGCCCATGACAGCAGGCAAGAAGTGATGATTCATTTCCTGAGAAAAGCTTTAAGAGTCAGCACATGATTTACTATATTTCTTTTCCTTCTGTTGCAGGTCTGAACGATTTTCCAGAAAGAGGTTTTTCCATTGGCTGACCTCAACATGAAGACTTCAAAGTAGAACCGGGCTGCCTCAGGATAGATAGTAATAAACCTTTGGTATTATAAGACACAGGAATTTTAGGATTGTTTGTTACTGTGACATAACCTAGCCTGTCTTGACTGACACCAATTTCCCAAGAATTTTGGGAAAACAAAGGCATAGATACCTAGAGAAAGAACGGAACTGAGGCAATGAAACCATTCATATTCTCTGAAAATGAGGAGACTGCAAAGAGGAGACTTTGGCTTCTGTACTTGGAGAAGAAAAAAAAAATCAGTGTGGCTATTTAGAGGTGCAGTAATCATAAGAACAAGAGGGCAAAGCAAAATTATGCAAAGGCCATCACTCAAGGAATTCAGGAGGATTTTTTTTTCTCCCCACAGATGGCGTTGTAAATAGCCAGAATATATTATCGCAGGCAATCAGAAAACTGCTGTCAGAAATTTTAAATGGAACTTTGGCAAGTGAAGTATTGGAAAAAGAAAATTCGCGAAGTTCCCAGTGATCTCTTCTATGTTTTTTAGGGGTCCAGGATCAGGAAACCTGTATCAGGTATGAGTTATGAGTAATTCAAATTTTAAAAAAATGATTCATTATGGTGGTATTGGATAGCTCTTGCACCTCAGAGAAACTGGAGATCTAGGTTCAGATGCTATGCAGCCAATGACAATGTCTCTAAGCCACTGAACATTAATGGCCCAGTAAAGACACCAATTCATAGCCGCCACAAATGGAAGCAAACCCAGCGGTTTACACTGCCAATATTATGGGTGGTGCAGTAGTTTGGATGTTTGTCTCCTCCAAAACTCATGTTGAAATTTAATCCCAAATGGTGCAGTGTTAAGAGTTGGGTCTTTAAGAGGTGATTGGGTCAATAGGGTTCTGCCCTCATGAGTGGATTAATCCATTTATGTATTAATGAGTTACCATGTAATTAGTGGCTTTAAAAGAGGGGAAAGAGAAACTTGGGAAGCTTGCTCATTTCCCTCGCCATGTGATACCCTTCGCCATCTCAGGAGTCTTCCAAGAGTGCCCACCAGCAAGAAGACCCTCACCAGGTCCAGCCCCTTGGCTTTGGACTTCCCAGCTTCCATAACTGTAAGATAAATAAATTCCTTTTCTTTATAAATTACCCAGTTTGGGGTATTGTGTTATAAGCAATAGAAAATGGGCTAAGACAGGTGATGACACTAAAACTGGAACTTGGATGACCCTGGTGCCATTTCCACTACCCATCACCACAAAAGATTTGGCATGGTCTGTGTTTTTGGTATCGTTAGCCTGTCACTCAAAGTCTGAGAAGGGAACACCTGAAGGACAAGGAAACCTAGAAAAAGGTCTAGCATTTTCATTTTTTATAGTGGAAAGTGGACTTTGTCTCAAAGATAGGGGAGTCTTCACACAGAGGAAGGGGGTTCAGATATTGGGTGAACAAGAATGCCAAGCATCTACTCTAAGACTACATTGCCCATGGGTGACAATGAGGTGCAGTAAAAAGGATACAGAACTGGGTTAAATTCCTACTCTTCCCCTCCTAGTTGTGGGAACTTTCTCATCTCTGTGCCTCAGTTTTTCATCCGCAAAATGGGTAATCACTGTCATTGTAATTGCCATCCCTGTCTGTCTGTCTGTCTATCTATCTACATATATTTTTTCTCATCTATTTATCTATTTGTAACAGACCCATCCAAGAGCATTGCTGGGTTTTGTCTGCAAAAGTCACAGACAGTGGTAATGGGATAGCAACGAACCACAAACATGTTTGGAGTTGTCCACCATGCTTCTGAAATGTTTGAAATAATTGTCAGCCCTTAAAGTATTATAAAAGGCCTAGATTTATGTTTGTTTTCTAAGTTGAGATCAATTATTCTGATTTTTCCTTTTTCTTATGCCTAAAAATGGTGCCAGCTTTCACCATGGACTCCTCAGACAGGTTCCCTGGAACCATCTCCCTACTTCCCCTATCTGCCCCTGTAACTCATATCAATGAGGTAGAAGGAAGATCCTGGGCTTTTCACATTTCCGTTTCCTCTTCTTTCAGAATGACAGCAAATAACCTTTGTAACGGTCACCAGAACTTTTATTATTAAGCCCTCAGTCTTCCTGGTTTCACCTCTTCACACTTTATGTTTTAGCAACACTGATCTCTCTCTCTCTCTCTCTCTCTCTCTCTCTCTCTCTCTCTCTCTCTCTCTCTCT